>NC_069503.1:10429369-10549369 GCF_027579735.1 Bombina bombina | reverse complement strand
CAAGTAAGGATGAAATCCGTGGACTCATCGTGTCTTAAAAGAAACAAATTTATCAGGTAAGCATAAATTTTCTTTTCTATTAAAGGAGGTTCTGTCTATGTTAGAGGTTCCAGAGGCCGCGCTGCCTGAAGAACCTATGATACCTAAATTAGACAGAGTTTACGAAGACAGGAAAGTTCCTTTTGACTTTTCCTGTGTCGGTTAAGATGGTGACCATTATTAAGAACGAATGGAAAGAATTGGTTCTTCCTTTTCCCTCTCGTCTACTTTTAAAAAGTTGTTCCCGGTCCTGGACTCTCAACTGAATTTGTGGGGCTCCATTCCCAATATGGATGGTGCTAGCTCTACGCTTGCTAAACGTACTACTATACCTCTTAAAGATAGTTCTTCGCTAAGAGAGCCGATGGATAAGAAAATGGAAACCTTTCTGAGAAAGATGTTTCAACATAAGGGATTTTTGTTTTAACCGGCAGCTGCAGTTGCTGGAGCGGCTACCTACTGGTGCAACTCTTTGTCGGAACTCATTGAGGTGGAGTCTCCCCTCAAGGATATTTAAGACAGAATTAAAGCTATGATAATTGGTAATTCTTGTATCTGTGATGTGAACATGCAAATTATTTGCCTAAATGCAAAGGCCTTTTGCTTTGTGGTCTTAGCCTGCCAGGCACTCTGGTTGAAGTCTTGTTCTGTGGATATGACTTCTAAAACCAGACTTCTTTCTCTTCCCTTCAAGGGAAAGATTTTATTTGGCCCAGGCCTGTACTCCATTATTTTTACGGTTACTGGAGGCAAGGGTCCCTTCCTACCACAAGATAAGAAGAACAACTCTAAGGGACGACAATCTTCTAATTGTTGTTCCTTTCAATAAATTTCTCAGTGTCCCTTCCTTCAAGATGGAGACTATAAAGGGCCATCCTTCCTTTAATTCGCTTACCTTCATGTTCCAATCCACAGGGAACACTTTCAGTTCCTGAGATTTGCATTCCTGGACCAGCATTTCCAGTTCATTGCCCTTTTGTTTGGCCTACCTACTGCTCCAAGAATCTTTATGAAGGTTCTGGGGGCTCTTCTAGCCGTTGCCAGAACTCAGGGTATTGCAGAAGCCCCATACTTGGACGATATTCTGGTGCAAGCACCATCCTTTCGTCTTGTGGAAGAATTCTCGGAGTCCCTTCTCAGTCATTTTTGATCACATGGATGGAAGATAAACTTGGAAAAGAGTTCTCTTATCCCAAGTACCAGGGTGGAATTCCTGGGTACTATAATAGACTCCATATCCATGAGGATATTTCAAACAGACCAGAGACTTTGCAAGCTAACTTTGGCATGTCTTGCCCTCCGGACCTCCTTGAGTCCCTCTGTGGCTCAGTGTATGGAGGTGATTGGTCTCATGGTGTCCTGCATGGGCATCATTCCTTTTGCCAGGTTCCATCTCAGACCTTTACAACTGTGCATGCTGAGGCAGTGGAACAGTGATCATTCAGATCTGTCTCAACAGATTGTATTAGACAGCCGGTCGAGAGAATCGCTCTCTTGGTGGCTCTGTCCAGATCTTTCTCTGTTTAATTTACCCCAAGCATAGATTTAAATACAATAATCAATTTGGAAATATCTCACAATATCTGCAAATAACTTAATAAACACCAGAGAAATTTACTTACAATAATAAGCCTGACTTAGAGATATGAAATACAAAAGACCTTTATCTAGCAAGTAAGATTACTTATCATTAATGTGACTTGTTAAAACTACACAGGACTATCGATATAAATTTAGAATACCAAATATGTTCTTTAAATTACAACTGCAATTTAACTGTAGCACCAAATCATATAAAAGTATGAAACAACCTTTTATACGTTACCAGTTACACCAAATTGAAGTTCAGCTTTTTCAGATAAGTCCAGTTCACCTCATAAAATAAAAGAGGTATTTTACAATATGGATAAGGAAGTTAGCCCAATTTTTGCTTATAGAGATTGTGTTTACAACTGGCCAGCAAGGTTATCAGTCAAAAATTTTGCAAGCAAAGACCACTTCTATCCCCTTGCATGAGGTTATATCACGTGATACACCCACCCCTTTTTATTCTAACCATTAGTGAACCTTAAAATATGCACCACAGTGCTTGTCTGTGATAGGCTACTGGGAATGCCATTTCGTTGTAACACTGGATTTAGGCCATCGGGGGCAGCAGATAACTAGAAATGCAGTTTCATTATCAATATTGTTATCAGTCTAATATCTAACCTTTAAAATATTTATTAAATATCCTTTAATTTCTGGTATCAACAAACCACATGTTCCATGTGTATTGGATTATGCCATACTATTTACCCTGAGTATTTCAAGCCTAAATATGGAGGGGTGCTGCAGTCCAGCTAAGTTACTCAGACACTAAACACAGCCCAGGAACTATCCCTAGTACTCTCCTTTAATAGGTACTACATATTTGGGTGTTCTCAGCCTTTACACATAGTGCTTTACCTATGTGTTTAACAAACAAATTATGTAATTCAGAGTTTACAATTACTTGCATTTTTTGCTTATTATTTTGCAGTCATTTCTGTACCCCCATTTGATTTGACTGACTCATTAGAAGGGGCACCTTGGGATCATACTGCAGCCCAAGAACTTTCTGCAGTTCATTTTCCCTGTTTATTATGCAAAACTGTTCCACTGGACCAAATTAACCAGTTATGTACTTTTTGCACTTTTTGTGTCCCACATCTCTGTTTGATACCCATGGCGATTCCACTGACTATTCTTCAGAGTTTGAATTCAGTATTCAAAAGATTATGACAGAGATTTTAGCGGGTATCCCCAAACCAAGTAAGGGTAGGCTAAAATCAGGAGATTTACCTCACACTATCTGTTGTACGCAGGGTCCTATCCCCCAAACTCAGTTACCTCCAACCTTACAAAGCTCTGACTTGACTGAGTCTCTGTCTGAGAGTGAAGTCTCCTCTGACAACCTTGATCCTATACCTAAACCTGAGGCTAATTCTATGTTTAGGTTTAAAGTGAACCTTATCCGCTTCCTACTTCAGGAAATTTTGAATACCTTGGAGCTATCAGAACCTGTAAATAAGTTGAATCAAGTTTTTAAAGCTCCACCTAAAATGCCTAAGGCTTTTGAAGCACCATACTTGGTTACAGACTATATGACCAAAGAATGGAAGAAACCAGGCATTCCCTTTGCACCTTTAAATAGGTTCAAAATAATGTATACACTTTCAGAGAAGAATTTAACAGCCTGGGAAGTAGCTCCTAAGGTTGATGAATCTATTGCCACCTTAGCTAGACATACTAGTATTCCTATGAAGGATAGTTCTTCATTTAGGGATCCAATGGATTCCAAAACTGAGTCCTTGTTTAGGAAATTAATTTCCCAATCGGCTCTTCAGCTTAGACCTGCAGTTGCAGTCACCTGTGTAGCTGCTCTGGCGTCCTTCTGGTGTGATTCTCTTTCTCAGATGGTTTCTGATCAATCTTCTGAGTATATTACCAACTGCATTAAAGTCCTTAAAATTACTAATGATTTAATTTGTGATGCAGTTTTTGACATCAAAATTGGTGTAAAAAAATATGTCCATTGCTGTTTTCTTAAGGAGAGCTTTATGGCTGACATGGTTTCTAAGAATAGGCTATTATCGGTCTCTTTTAAAGGGAAGACGCATTTTGATGCTTTTTGAATCAGAATTGGATTCAAATATCAAAACTGTCACTAGGGTAAAAGGGGCTTTTATACCTCAGAACAAGAAATCTAAGGGCAAGCACAGACAGACAAATATTTTCGTCCTTTTGATCCCCTAGAAGCTTCCTGCAAGCTAGGACAAACAGACCAAAAAGCCCAACTCAAATCAGAAATCTGCATAAAGGGATGGCCACCTGTCTTGAAGATCTTCTGGTATGGGCAAATTGATCAGTTTTCTGAAGGCCTGGTCTCACTTAGTTCAGGAACTCTGGGTTCTCAATATCATGTCCTAGGGTTATCGCATAGGCTTTTGCACCAGACCTCCCTGGGAACAGTTTAATCTTTCTCCGTTCCAAAGGATCCTTTAAAGGCAGCTGCCTTTGTTCAATGTGTTAAAGACTTATGGGAGTGATCCAACCTATTCCAATTTCTCAACAGGGTCAGTTTTTCTACTCCAACCGCTTCATTGTCCCAAAGAAGGAAGGCACTTATCGTCCTATCCTGGACTTAAAAAAATCTGAACAAATTTGTTCGTGGAGCCTCTTTCAAAATGTAAACGATCTGTACCATCTTGCATGTAATTCAGGAGAGTCAATTTATAGCAACAGTAAGGAGGGATATCCGGAACACGGTCAAAACCAGCAGTCCATGCATGCAAAAAGGTAAAAACTCTGCTACAAAAGGACTTGGAGTGCCATAGCAAAATGGCTGATCAGGCCGTGAAACATATTAGCGGACAAATGAGAGCAGGCACTACTAGGTTAGAAAAATAAAAGCATACCTTTATTGCAAAATTTTAAAACAGAGGTGAATCCCAAACAGTGGCAGTCTGACGCGTTTCACGCACCCTTGTGGTGCTTCCTCATAGACTGATGTGAGTAGACAAAGCTAGACAATTTATACCTTCATGTACAATCGCTTAACCCCTTCTATACATATACAATTTAAGAAAACCAATCGGTGAATTAAAAACAATGTTAAAAATAATGTTAAAAATAAAATAATGATCACATTGGAAAGAGGATTTATAACAGCAGATATTAAAACTGCTGTGTATTGCCAAAGCATGTTAAAGAAAAAATGTAATTTGACAAATAAATGTTTTATTAAAGTACCAGTTAGCAATACCCAGACAGCACTTTATGTGAAATATCTTTTTATGCCTGCATGTGACTATTATCAAGTATAGGGATGAAGTACAGTTACATTAATAAAGTTGTACTTATATTAGAACTAAATTTCAATCCCAAAAGTAACATAATTAGCATAGAAGATATAGAATACATGATAGTAGAAGTGAGGAAATAGGACTCATTACTATAGATAATGTGTATGATGAAAAAAAGGGGGGCATATGATACCTATATTTCAAGTTAGATGAACATTAAGGATCCTAATTATCTATAAAATAGCTAATATCGAACTCCTTATTCATACCTGATGGTGACCTAGTCTTTAATTTAAGTATCCAGAATAGTTCCTTCCTATTTAGGATCTTACTTAGGTCACCACCTCCTGTGGGCGTGCGTGCTAGATCTATTACCTGGACAGAGAGATTAGCTTTATTGGAAAAATGTATACCATTAAAATGATTTGCCACTGCTGATGCTTTGACGTAATTTTTGGTGTCTCTAATGTGTTCCCCTACTCTGGTTCTGAGCTCTCTAGAGGTTTGTCCAATGTACTGGCATTTACAGTGGTTGCAGGTTAACAGGTATACTACCCATTGAGTACCACAATTTGCATAAAAAGAAATATCAAATTTTTGATTGGTTGTACTTGAGAAAAAAGAGTTGCCTCTTAGTATCTTAGTACAGGTATGGCAATTTTTACTGCCACACTTGAAATTGCCCGCATGTTTTAACCATGTGGCTTCTTGGGAGGGAACATGACTATATACCATGCTAGGAGATAATGATTGAGCCAGGGTTCTAGGTTTTCTTGGAACAAACTTGCAACTTTTAGTGAATGATCTTAAAGTCTCATCTCCAGATAATAGATGGAGGTGTTTTTTTAGGATCTTAACAATAGAAATCATATTGGGCAGTGTACTCAGTGGTGAAAACAACTGAATCACTAAAGCTGGTATCACTTTGCTTTTTAATAGAGTGATTAGTTAAATTGGCATAAGATTTTTTAACAAGCTCTCGACATTTGGTTAGGGAGTTTTTGTTGTATCCCCTATTGACCAGTCTGTTTTCCAATTCAGTTGCTTGTTCATCATACAGTACACTGTGTCTGAATTTGTGTTCCTACACAGTCGAATGAATTGTCCTTTAGGTATTGCCTGGATGAGATGTTTGGGGTGTTGAGACTTGGCGTGTAAGATGGTATTGCCAGCAGTGGGTTTTCTGTATGTTTTTGTGCTGATGCAATTGTTTTTACCTAATAATGTTAGGTCCAAAAAATCTATTTGAGAGTTATGACTGGCACCTGTAAATTTAAGTCCCATATTGTTTTCATTCAAATATCTCAAGAAACCATGGAAAGAGGAATCATTTAGAGGTTTATTCATTATAAAAATCAGGTCATCTATGTACTGTGAATAAAAAATAATATCCTCACACCATGGATTTGAGGGATCATAAATGTACATCAACTTCCATCTAGCTACAAACAGATCCATGCTCCCAAAGGTTCAAAAAGGGAACCAATGCCAGAGACTATTGGTCTACCTGGAGGATGCTCAATATCTTTATGTACTTTAGGTACATGGTAAAAAATTGGTGTGATTGGATTTGTAGGAATGAGAGTGTCAAGATCATCACAAGCAAAGATGCCCAAAGCAATACCTTCCTGGACCAATTTGGTAAGTTCCCTTTTAAAAATATGAGTAGTATTAGATGATAATCTGTGATATAATTTATCATTATCAAGCTGTCAAACGCCTCTTCAAAATAGTAACTTTTGTCCATGACAACAATGCTGCCGCCCTTATCTGCATTTTTTATGACAATATCATAGTCATTTCTCAATGACTTAATAGCCATGCGTTCCTTAAAAGTAAGATTGGGGGCGACAGCATTGTTGTCAATCTCAGTTTCCAAGGTATCCAATACAGACTGGAAACAGCAACAATTTAAATGGAGTAAGTGCTCGTGCAAACTGGGAATCTGCCCATTCCCCAAAATATATATATAATATCAGCAATGTCCACAGCACTTATGGATTTAATTTAATCTTTATTCCAAAACATCAGGACAAGCGACGTTTCGAGTCAACAGACTCTTATTCATGCTATTTACACAATGATAAACTGCATACTTTTAAAAGTACATTTTGGCGCCAACCACAAAACACAGTGGCTCTGCTGCCATCTATTGGTGAGTGATACACATAACTATCACAAGAAATACTTTTTTTAAAAACAAATAATAAGTAACATTTTGCCTATTATGAACAGTTTCAATTTCTTTATATACATACATACATGAGTAGTGGATACAATTTTAACCACCCTAATTTCTATTAAACAGCACTTCTCTAGTATTTACAGAAAAACAGACCAGCCATACTCCCTATTAAGGCCTTTGGGTGTCAGGCTCTCTAACTCATATACCCAATACATTTCTCTCTGTTTGAGGAGTTTTTCCCTATTCTGCCCACTTCTTTGTTGTTTAACACTATCAATAATTTGCTATTTTAGCTGGCTAATATGGTGGCCACATTTCAAGAAGTGGTTTGATACTGGTGCCTCATAGTTTTTACATCGAATATTGGACCTATGTTGGCTAAGTCTATCTCGGGCCTTACGGGTTGTTTCCCCTATATAAATTAGAGAACAGGGGCATTTAATAAGCTATACTATGTAAGAGGACTCGCATGTAAAATATTCTTTTATTTCGTATCTTTTACCCTTTCTAGGGTGAAAAAAGTATTTACCTTTAATCATAGAATTACAGCTTACACAGCCTAGGCAAGGATAGCACCCTAGTTGCTTTTTATTCAGAAAGGTCTGTGTTTCTTTCTTTTTAGACCCTATATCAGTACTGGTCAGTAGGTCCCTAAGGTTTTTCACCCTCCTATATGCCATAAGGGGGGGATTTTTAAAGACCTCCATATCTATATTGCATTCTTTAAGGATATGCCAGTGTTTTTTCATTATACGTGATACCTGTTCACTGTTGGGGTTGTATTGAGTTACTACAACCAGTCTGTCAATATTATCATTCCTGTTTTTTGTTCTTTTGCTATCCTTTAGATTGTTAAGATGTTCATCTATTAATATCTGAGGATAACCTCTATTGACAAATTTTTGTTGCATTTCTTTCAATCGTTTCTCCTTAATCTTATTGTCACTAACTATTCTATCCACCCTCATAAGCTGACTTTTTGGTAGTGAATTGATTAAATGTTTAGGGTGAAAGCTATCACAGCTTAATAGTGTGTTTCTATCAGTTTCTTTTACAAACAGGTCAAATTTGAGTTTATTTCCCTCTTTGCTAACCCTGGTATCCAGAAAAGAGACAGATTATTCACTGTATGTAACAGAGAATTCTAAACCCCTCACAGCTGAATTGATCTCTTTAACAAACTCAAACAGGGACTCAACGCTGCTCCACCATATGCCAAACACGTCATCTATGTAGCGCCACCATAAGCAATAAACTTTTCATTTTCATAGATGACTCTCTCTTCAACTTCATTCATGAATAGGTTGGCATATGATGGGGCAACGTTGGTCCCCATAGCTGTTTCCAAGGTAAGGATGTAATCTTGGACTGCTTTTTGATAAGCATTCAAAATTGCTCCTCTATATTGAACTGGGTAAAATTCAGATTTACCCTTTGTTGGTTTAACAAGTTGTTCAGGCAAAGCATTTGATGTCTCATTATACAATTCATTTAGAGTAGCTAAAGTACAAGCATCAGGAAAAGAAAGAGATGAAGATACATTGGTATTGGCATTATTCACCAGTTCAGCATTTGCTGGGTGTTCAAGTCCATCATTATCTTCAGAAGTTAAGGCAAAAAACCTTTCAAGAGTTAATATTCTGATGAACTTATTAACATCCAGCAATGTGCTGAAACTGGAGAATCTATTAGATGGAGCAAAACTCAAACCTTTAGATAAAACCAATTTTTCAGATTCATTGAGTACATGTTTAGAAATATTTATGATGCTAAAGTTCTCAGGTACAGTACTCATATTTGTGTTTAATGTCCTTTTTTCTTCTTCTTGGATTTTTCCTTTCCTCTTTTTTCACCACTTTCTTCTTCTCTTTCTAACTGGCTTATCTTGCGTGTTTTTGGCCGAACTGTTAGTGGACACTCCTCCGACTCCTCCCCCGATGTATCCTGTAAAAAAGAAGAGGAGGAAAGAGGAGAAGTAGAGGAAAAAGAAGATGCAGAATTTGAAGACATAACTATCAGGATCAGTGGACTCTCTTTCAGAAGTGTTAAATGCCACTTTTCTTTTTCTTCAATATTGATTTTGGTATATTTTCAATATTATTGGTGGCTTGTTGAGACTGTGACTTCACAAAATTCTTTTGATTTTTGTTTTTATTTCTATTTTTGTACATTTGTTGTTGACGATGTATTGCAGCCCAGTTGTAAACCCTGTCTTGGTCATAGTCCTCTTGGTCTCTTGTGAACTTTTTGCCTTTAATAGTAGCTTGCTCACCATCAACTTTAGCAATTAATTCATCCATTTTGGTTTTGTGTGTGGAATAACTTGAATTGCTTTCATATTGTTTCAATTCTTCCTGCTTATTAATGATGTCAGCTTTTAATTTTGCTCTTTTTTTCTCCTTAACTCTAATAAGAATATTTAACAATTTAATGGAGCACTCAGTTAATGCGGTGTCCCAATCTTCCAAATCAATCGCTTCATCAAGTAAGTCACAGATGATATCATAAAATCAGTCACAAACACACAATACCAGCTCACACACACCATGTAAGTCACAGGTAATATCATACAATCAGTCACAAACACACACACACAATACCAGCTCACACGCACCATGTAAGTCACAGATAATATCATACAATCAGTCACATAACACACACACAATACCAGCTCACACGCACCATGTAAACCACAGATAATATCATACAATCAGTCACAAACACACACACATTACCAGCTCACACACCATGTAAGTCACAGATAATATCATACAATCAGTCACAAACACACACACAATACCAGCTCACACACACCATGTAAGTCACAGATGATATCATACAATCAGTCACAAACACACACACAATACCAGCTCACACGCACCATGTAAGTCACAGATAATATCATACAATCAGTCACATAACACACACACAATACCAGCTCACACACACCATGTAAGTCACAGATGATATCATACAATAAGTCACATAACACACACACAATACCAGCTCACACACACCATGTAAGTCACAGATGATATCATAAAATCAGTCACAAACACACACACATTACCAGCTCACACACCATGTAAGTCACAGATAATATCATACAATCAGTCACAAACACACACACAATACCAGCTCACACGCACCATGTAAGTCACAGATGATATCATACAATAAGTCACATAACACACACACAATACCAGCTCACACGCACCATGTAAGTCACAGATAATATCATACAATCAGTCACAAACACACACACAATACCAGCTCACACGCACCATGTAAGTCACAGATAATATCATACAATCAGTCACAAACACACACACAATACCAGCTCACACACACCATGTAAGTCACAGATGATATCATACAATCAGTCACAAACACACACACAATACCAGCTCACACGCACCATGTAAGTCACAGATGATATCATACAATCAGTCACAAACACACACACAATACCAGCTCACACGCACCATGTAAGTCACAGATAATATCATACAATCAGTCACAAACACACACACAATACCAGCTCACACGCACCATGTAAGTTACAGATAATATCATACAATCAGTCACAAACACACACACAATACCAGCTCACACACACCATGTAAGTCAGAGATCATATCATACAATCAGTCACAAACACACACACAATACCAGCTCACATACACACCATGTAAGTCACAGATAATATCATACAATCAGTCACATAACACACACACAATACCAGCTCACACACACCATGTAAGTCACAGATGATATCATACAATCAGTCACATAACACACACACAATACCAGCTCACACGCACCATGTAAGTCACAGATAATATCATACAATCAGTCACAAACACACACACAATACCAGCTCACACGCACCATGTAAGTCACAGATAATATCATACAATCAGTCACACACACACACAATACCAGCTCACACGCACCATGTAAGTCACAGATGATATCATACAATCAGTCACACACACACACAATACCAGCTCACACGCACCATGTAAGTCACAGATGATATCATACAATCAGTCACAAACACACACACAATACCAGCTCACACACACCATGTAAGTCACAGATAATATCATACAATCAGTCACATAACACACACACAATACCAGCTCACACACACCATGTAAGTCACAGATGATATCATACAATCAGTCACATAACACACACACAATACCAGCTCACACACACCATGTAAGCCACAGATGATATCATAAAATCAGTCACAAACACACACACAATACCAGCTCACACACACCATGTAAGTCACAGATAATATCATACAATCAGTCACATAACACACACACAATACCAGCTTACACGCACTGTGTAAGTCACAGATAATATCATACAATCAGTCACATAACACACACACAATACCAGCTTACACGCACTGTGTAAGTCACAGATAATATCATACAATCAGTCACATAACACACACACAATACCAGCTCACACACCATGTAAGTCACAGATAATATCATACAATCAGTCACACACACACACACACAATACCAGCTCACACACACCATGTACGTCACAGATAATATCATACAATCAATCACAAACACACACACAATACCAGCTCACACACACCATGTACGTCACAGATAATATCATACAATCAATCACAAACACACACACAATACCAGCTCACACACACCATGTAAGTCACAGATGATATCATACAATCAATCACAAATACACACACAATACCAGCTCACACGCACCATGTGTGTCACAGATGATATCATACAATCAGTCACACACACACAATACCAGCTCACACACACCATGTAAACCACAGGTAATATCATACAATCAGTCACAAACACACACACAATACCAGCTCACACGCACCATGTAAGTCACAGATCATATCATACAATCAGTCACAAACACACACACAATACCAGCTCACATGCACCATGTAAGTCACAGATAATATCATACAATCAGTCACAAACACACACACAATACCAGCTCACACACACCATGTAAACCACAGATAATATCATACAATCAGTCACAAACACACACACAATACCAGCTCACACGCACCATGTAAGTCACAGATCATATCATACAATCAGTCACAAACACACACAGAATACCAGCTCACACACACCATGTAAACCACAGGTAATATCAAACAATCAGTCACAAACACACACACAATACCAGCTCACACACCATGTAAGTCACAGATAATATCATACAATCAGTCACAAACACACACACACACAATACCAGCTCACACACACCATGTAAGTCACAGATAATATCATACAATCAGTCACAAACACACACACAATACCAGCTCACACACACCATGTAAGTCACAGATAATATCATACAATCAGTCACAAACACACACACAATACCAGCTCACACGCACCATGTAAGTCACAGATAATATCATACAATCAGTCACAAACACACACACAATACCAGCTCACACGCACTATGTAAGTCACAGATAATATCATACAATCAGTCACAAACACACACACAATACCAGCTCACACGCACTATGTAAGTCACAGGTAATATCATACAATCAGTCACAAACACACACACAATACCAGCTCACATGCACCATGTAAGTCACAGATCATATCATACAATCAGTCACAAACACACACACAATACCAGCTCACACGCACCATGTAAGTCACAGATAATATCATACAATCAGTCACAAACACACACACAATACCAGCTCACACGCACTATGTAAGTCACAGATGATATCATACAATCAGTCACAAACACACACACAATACCAGCTCACACGCACCATGTAAGTCACAGATGATATCATACAATCAGTCACAAACACACACACAATACCAGCTAACATACACACCATGTAAGTCACAGATAATATCATACAATCAGTCACAAACACACACACAATACCAGCTCACACGCACCATGTAAGTCACAGGTAATATCATACAATCAGTCACAAACACACACACAATACCAGCTCACACACACCATGTAAGTCACAGATAATATCATACAATCAGTCACATAACACACACACAATACCAGCTCACACACACCATGTAAGTCACAGATAATATCATACAATCAGTCACAAACACACACACAATACCAGCTCACACGCACCATGTAAGTCACAGATAATATCATACAATCAGTCACAAACACACACACAATACCAGCTCACATACACACCATGTAAGTGACATATAATATCATACAATCAGTCACACACACACACATTACCAGCTCACATGCACCATGTAAGTCACAGATAATATCATACAATCAGTCACAAACACACACACACAATGCCAGCTCACACACACCATGTAAGTCACAGATGATATCATACAATCAGTCACAAACACACACACAATACCAGCTCACACGCACCATGTAAGTCCCAGATGATATCATATAATCAGTCACAAACACACACACAATACCAGCTCACACGCACCATGTAAGTCACAGATAATATCATACAATCAGTCACAAACACACACACAATACCAGCTCACATACACACCATGTAAGTGACATATAATATCATACAATCAGTCACACACACACACATTACCAGCTCACATGCACCATGTAAGTCACAGATGATATCATACAATCAGTCACAAACACACACACAATACCAGCTCACACGCACCATGTAAGTCCCAGATGATATCATACAATCAGTCACAAACACACACACACAAGAACAGCTCACACGCACCATGTAAGTCACAGATGATATCATACAATCATTCACAAACACACACACAATACCAGCTCACACGCACCGTGTAAGTCACAGATGATATCATACAATCAGTCACAAACACATACAGAATACCAGCTCACACACACCATGTAAGTCACAGATGATATCATACAATCAATCACATAACACACACACACAATACCAGCTCACACGCACCGTGTAAGTCACAGATGATATCATACAATCAGTCACAAACACATACAGAATACCAGCTCACACGCACCATGTGTGTCACAGATGATATCATACAATCAGTCACAAACACACACATAGAATACCAGCTCACACACACCATGTAAACCACAGATAATATCATACAATCAGTCACAAACACACACACAATACCAGCTCACACGCACCATGTAAGTCACAGATCATATCATACAATCAGTCACATAACACACACACAATACCAGCTCACACACACCATGTACGTCACAGATGATATCATACAATCAGTCACACACACACACACAATACCAGCTCACACGCACCATGTAAGTCACAGATAATATCTTACAATCAGTCACAAACACACACACAATACCAGCTCACACACACCATGTAAACCACAGATGATATCATACAATCAGTCACAAACACATACAGAATACCAGCTCACACGCACCATGTAAGTCACAGATAATATCTTACAATCAGTCACAAACACACACACAATACCAGCTCACATTCACCATGTAAGTCACAGATGATATCATACAATCAGTCACAAACACACACACAATACCAGCTCACACACACCATGTAAGTCACAGATAATATCATACAATCAGTCACAAACACACACACAATACCAGCTCACACACACCATGTAAGTCACAGATAATATCATACAATCAGACACACACAATACCAGCTCACACGCACCATGTAAGTCACAGATAATATCATACAATCAGTCACAAACACACACACAATACCAGCTCACACACGCACCATGTAAGTCACAGATAATATCATAAATCAGTCACAAACGCACACACAATACCAGCTCACATGCACCATGTAAGTCACAGATAATATCATACAATCAGTCACAAACACACACACAATACCAGCTCACACACACCATGTAAACCACAGATAATATCATACAATCAGTCACAAACACACACACAATACCAGCTCACATGCACCATGTAATTCACAGATAATATCATACAATCAGTCACAAACACACACACACAATGCCAGCTCACATGCACCATGTAAGTCACAGATGATATCATACAATCAGTCACAAACACACACACAATGCCAGCTCACATGCACCATGTAAGTCACAGATGATATCATACAATCAGACACAAACACACACACAATACCAGCTCACACACACCATGTAAGTCACAGATAATATCATACAATCAGTCACAAACACACACACAATACCAGCTCACACACACCATGTAAACCACAGGTAATATCATACAATCAGTCACAAACACACACACAATACCAGCTCACACGCACCATGTAAGTCACAGATAATATCATACAATCAGTCACAAACACACACACAATACCAGCTCACACGCACTGTGTAAGTCACAGATGATATCATACAATCAGTCACAAACACACACACAATACCAGCTCACACACACCATGTAAACCACAGGTAATATCATACAATCAGTCACAAACACACACACAATACCAGCTCACACGCACCATGTAAGTCACAGATAATATCATACAATCAGTCACAAACACACACACAATACCAGCTCACACGCACCATGTAAGTCACAGATAATATCATACAATCAGTCACAAACACACACACAATACCAGCTCACACGCACCATGTAAGTCACAGATAATATCATACAATCAGTCACAAACACACACACAATACCAGCTCACACGCACCATGTAAGTCACAGATAATATCATACAATCAGTCACAAACACACACACAATACCAGCTCACACGCACTGTGTAAGTCACAGATGATATCATACAATCAGTCACATAACACACACACAATACCAGCTCACACGCACCATGTAAGTCACAGATGATATCGTACAATCAGTCACAAACACACACACACAAGAACAGCTCACACGCACCATGTAAGTCACAGATGATATCATACAATCATTCACAAACACACACACAATACAAGCTCACACGCACCGTGTAAGTCACAGATGATATCATACAATCAATCACATAACACACACACACAATACCAGCTCACACGCACCGTGTAGGTCACAGATGATATCATACAATCAGTCACAAACACATACAGAATACCAGCTCACACGCACCATGTGTGTCACAGATGATATCATACAATCAGTCACAAACACATACAGAATACCAGCTCACACACACCATGTAAGTCACAGATGATATCATACAATCAATCACATAACACACACACACAATACCAGCTCACACACACCATGTAAGTCACAGATGATATCATACAATCAGTCACACACACACACACAATACCAGCTCACACACACCATGTAAGTCACAGATGATATCATACAATCAGTCACAAACACATACAGAATACCAGCTCACACGCACCATGTGTGTCACAGATGATATCATACAATCAGTCACAAACACACACACAATACCAGCTCACACGCACCATGTAAGTCACAGATGATATCATACAATCAGTCACAAACACACACACAATACCAGCTCACACGCACCATGTAAGTCACAGATAATATCATACAATCAGTCACAAACACACACACAGAATACCAGCTCACACACACCATGTAAACCACAGGTAATATCATACAATCAGTCACAAACACACACACAATACCAGCTCACACGCACCATGTAAACCACAGGTAATACCATACAATCAGTCACATAACACACACACAACACCAGCTCACACGCACCATGTAAGTCACAGATGATATCATACAATCAGTCACATAACACACACACAATACCAGCTCACACGCACTGTGTAAGTCACAGATGATATCATACAATCAGTCACATAACACACACACAATACCAGCTCACACGCACCATGTAAGTCACAGATAATATCATACAATCAGTCACAAACACACACACACAAGAACAGCTCACACGCACCATGTAAGTCACAGATGATATCATACAATCATTCACAAACACACACACAATACCAGCTCACACGCACCGTGTAAGTCACAGATGATATCATACAATCAGTCACAAACACATACAGAATACCAGCTCACACACACCATGTAAGTCACAGATGATATCATACAATCAATCACATAACACACACACACAATACCAGCTCACACGCACCGTGTAAGTCACAGATGATATCATACAATCAGTCACAAACACACACACAGAATACCAGCTCACACACACCATGTAAACCACAGGTAATATCATACAATCAGTCACAAACACACACACAATACCAGCTCACACACACCATGTAAGTCACAGATAATATCATACAATCAGTCACAAACACACACACACACACAATACCAGCTTACACGCACCATGTAAGTCACAGATCATATCATACAATCAGTCACATAACACACACACAATACCAGCTCACACGCACCATGTAAGTCACAGATAATATCATACAATCAGTCACATAACACACACACAATACCAGCTCACACGCACCATGTAAGTCACAGATGATATCATACAATCAGTCACAAACACACACACAATACCAGCTCACACGCACCATATAAGTCACAGATAATATCATACAATCAGTCACAAACACACAATACCAGCTCACACGCACCATGTAAACCACAGATAATATCATACAATCAGTCACATAACTCACACACAATACCAGCTCACACGTAACATGTAAGTCACAGATAATATCATACAATCAGTCACAAACACACACACAATACCAGCTCACACACACACCATGTAAGTCACAGATAATATCATACAATCAGTCACAAACACACACACAATACCAGCTCACACGCACCATGTAAGTCACAGATGATATCATACAATCAGTCACAAACACACACACACAATACCAGCTCACACGCACCATGTAAGTCACAGATAATATCATATAATTAGTCACAAACACACACACAATACCAGCTCACACGCACCATGTAAGTGACATATAATATCATACAATCAGTCACAAACACACACACAATACCAGCTAACATACACACCATGTAAGTGACATATAATATCATACAATCAGTCACAAACACACACACATTACCAGCTCACATGCACCATGTAAGTCACAGATAATATCATACAATCAGTCACAAACACACACACAATACCAGATCAAACGCACCATGTAAGTCACAGATAATATCATACAATCAGTCACAAACACACACACAATACCAGCTCACACGCACCATGTAAGTCACAGATAATATCATACAATCAGTCACAAACACACACACAATACCAGATCAAACGCACCATGTAAGTCACAGATAATATCATACAATCAGTCACAAACACACACACAATACCAGCTCACACACACCATGTAAGTCACAGATAATATCATACAATCAGTCACATAACACACACACAATACCAGCTCACACACACCATGTAAGTCACAGATGATATCATACAATCAGTAACAAACACACACACAATATCAGCTCACACGCACCATGTGTGTCACAGATAATATCATACAATCAGTCACATAACACATACACAATACCAGCTCACACACACCATTTACGTCACAGATCATATCATACAATCAGTCACATAACTCATACACAATACCAGCTCACACACACCATGTACGTCACAGATCATATCATATCATACAATCAGTCACATAGCACACACACAATACCAGCTCACACACACCATGTAAGTCACAGATGATATCATACAATCAGTCACACACACACACACAATACCAGCTCACACACACCATGTACGTCACAGATCATATCATACAATCAGTCACATAGCACACACACAATACCAGCTCACACACACCATGTAAGTCACAGATAATATCATACAATCAGTCATAAACACACAAACTATACCAGCTCACACACACACCATGTAAGTCACAGATAATATCAAACAATCAGTCACAAACACACACACAATACCAGCTCACATACACACCATGTACGTCACAGATCATATCATACAATCAGTCACAAACACACACACAATACCAGCTCACATACACACCATGTAAGTCACAGGTAATATCATACAATCAGTCACAAACACACACACAATACCAGCTCATACGCACCATGTAAGTCACAGATGATATCATACAATCAGTCACAAACACACACACAATACCAGCTCACACGCACCATGTAAACCACAGATAATATCATACAATCAGTAACAAACACACACACAATACCAGCTCACACACACCTAAGGGATTATATGCCTACCGGTCGCTAGCCGTAGAATAGAATATAAAAACACTTATACTATAATAAATAAAAACACTTATACTATAATAAATAAAAACACAACAACTTTTTGTGGGTAAAATTTTAACCGTCACAGGTTAAACATTTATTAACTAAACTAAGTAACTGTGGTAACCAACAAGGTCAGATGGCGGCTAAACGAATTACTATAATGACAACCCGGCACAGCAGAAGGTAAACGGCCCAAACGGAAACTGCAGCAGAGCGGAACCTCTGCTCATAGAAAAATTGCTACTAAGGGGTTAATGAGATCACGTGACCCACCCGCAAGGGGAAGGAGGGGCACCTCACGTGCACATGAGGCTATCCACCCCTCACACTTTTAGATTGGTCATCACTCCCCCTGTTCACCCCTTTCCAAGGCAACAGGGCCGTTACCTCCCGCCGCATGGGCATGGAATTAAGGACTACCCCCTACAAAGGGATCCGCTACTCAGCCGCCAGAAGCCAGGTATGCCAGATATGGTAGACCAATAACTAAATAGGTTGACAAAGTTAGCCTGAATAGGCATACCCGTTGCCCAACTAGGGGACAAAATTTAAAATTTGAAAATGCTCAATCAATAATGTGGCTACTAAATTAGCCTGAGAAGGCATACTTAGCGCCTAGAACATAAATTTGGAAGCCATCTCATAACAGGGAAGGGAGGGAGGGGAAAGAACTCGTCTGCACCGGATTCCAGGAAGAAGAGGGCCAGGAAGCTGATGATCCCCACTTTTAAGGTGAGTAGTGGGCCCCTCCCTTGCATGCAACATTGTTGCAACTAACCTCCCTAGCCAGCCCTCTTCTCCTATCTCTCCCTACGGCTTTAACCCTTAGCTTTGCTCCAGGCCCAATTGTGCCCTACACTGCCTTAAGGGATTAAATGCCTACCGGTCGCTAGCCGTAGAATAGAATATAAAAACACTTATACTATAATAAATAAAAACACTTATACTATAATAAATAAAAACACAACAACTTTTTGTGGGTAAAATTTTAACTGTCACAGGTTAAACATTTATTAACTAAACTAAGTAACTGTGGTAACCAACAAGGTCAGATGGCGGCTAAACGAATTACTATAATGACAACCCGGCACAGCAGAAGGTAAACGGCCCAAACGGAAACTGCAGCAGAGCGGAACCTCTGCTCATAGAAAAATTGCTACTAAGGGGTTAATTAGATCACGTGACCCACCCGCAAGGGGAAGGAGGGGCACCTCACGTGCACATGAGGCTATCCACCCCTCACACTTTTAGATTGGTCATCACTCCCCCTGTTCACCCCTTTCCAAGGCAACAGGGCCGTTACCTCCCGCCACCAGATAGCATTAAGATGATAACTGTGCCGCCACCGATAAAGGACAAACACAACCCAACCGGACTTAAAGGAGGGTTACTATGGCCTTACGGATATCTTTTATAAAAATATCTAGGGCAACTGTCTCCAAATGTACCCTATCCTTCCTATAATAATGGACCTTGTCGGCTGTTAGAGATTCGTGTTTAACCACAAATCCCCCAGTACCTGTGACGGTTCTAGCAACTGAAGAGTTAATCTTCTTCCTAACCTTGTAAGCGGCGCTGTGGGAAGACATGTGACGCCATTCCAACCTGGGAACTATATTGGACCAACCGACCAACACGTTCGGGATGTGAGCTCTGATCCATGCAATATCCGCTTGCATGATTTTAATAAGCTCCAAGACAGGAATGGCGCCCATATCATTGCCACCCAAATGAAGGATTATGACATGAGGTTTACCCCAGCGTACTAGGGCCTCTGAGATGCGCGATGGAAGTGCTGGCCAACACATCCCTCTCTCACCTACCCATCTAATTGACACTTGGGATAGAGGGAAACCTAAATTCTGCCCCCCCGGAAGGGCCGAACTACGAATGGAGGCCCAATGAACGTAGGAGTGCCCCACGATCCATATCCTTTTAGCGCCGCTGACGGGTCCTGTAAAGACACACGAGATTAGTACTGAAAACAAAACACAACTAACCCACATATTATTCAACAACCGGTCGAATGTAACCTTTAAACTTATTAGAGCGCCATCTACCCAAACGGCAAATGGCTTCAGCGGAGGAACCCTGCAGCGCGGCATTAGTAGCTGCCCCTATGCGGAAAGAATGGGGGGCTATTTTAGACTCATCCAAACCAGCGTGCGCAGCAGTCCTCGCTAGCACCCTACGGAACTGGAACAAAGATAGAGAAGTCCGGTTCGCATGTATTAACAAAGGACCCTGTTCCTCTGGTCTGTGTTCTAAAAACTGGTTAACCGCCATCACCGGGCAGCAGAGACCGTTAGACTGAGGAATAGGGATCCATGCCCCTTTGCCCTCTTGATCCGTCTTAGATCTGGGCAAATAAATTAACAGTGAATCTTCTCCCGCTCTGACGTGGCCGAACTGAAGGCCTTTATCAGTGCATGATTTGGACGGTGCCACGAGCTCGCTTATACGAAGCGCAGCCGAATAGGCTAATAAAAACGCAGCTCTAAATAACAAAAACTCATAATGCGTTGCGCAGATGTCCGGCAAAGCGACCACCAGCCGCTCAAGCCGGTCATGCGTGATGGGCTCCCTAGAGTCCTTTTGTTGTGGTTGGAGCTTGCCCCAACCTTTGACAACTTGCCGCACAAATTTTGAACTGCCCGGATCCGGCAAAGCAAGCGTACGATAAAAGAATGACAAGGCGGCCAACCGAGAATGAACCGCCCCCTGCCGCGAACCCTTTCGCCAAAGACTCACCAGCCAATCACATACTGTGTCCTGAGACGCTTCAATCGCCTCCACATTCTGACACCGGCAAAAGTCTTCCCATTCACGCCATAGCCTGACATAGGAGCACCATGTCCTAGGTGCAAGGGACGCCCGCACTAGAGGGAGCAAGGATATCCAGGACGGAGAAGCTGCCAAAGGAAACCAGGACAAGGTAAGCCTTCTAATGCAGCATGAGGGGCCAAACGTCTGAACGTCACCCAATCAAACCTGGATAGTGCATCTGCCAATACATTATTAACCCCCGGGACGTGCCGCGCTTGAAACTGGATATTAAGTTCAAGACAGCGTAAGACCAGATGCCTCAGTAAACAAACTACAACCGCGGAAGTGGCCGAAAGACCGTTCACCGCGTGGACGACACTGAGATTATCTGTCCAGAAATTAATCGTCCTGTTTGCAAATTGATTGCCCCAAAGTTCAACCGCCAAAACGATAGGGAAAAGCTCCAAAAGGGTAAGGTTACGTGTTAAGCCCCTGGCCGACCATTCTGGCGGCCAAGGGCCTGCACTCCATTCCCCCACGGAAATACGCCCCATAACCCTTCGACCCTGCGGCGTCAGTAAATAAATGCAACAACTGACTGGAAATGGGCTCAGATCGCCATAATCGAATCCCATTGAAGTCCTGAAGAAAAGTCTTCCAGACTCTCAGGTCAGCTCTCATGCCTTCTGAAATCCAAATTTTTTCAGAAGGCCTGAGTTTGCCCTTCAGCTTAGCTTCCAATCTCCGATTGAAAACTCTCCCCATGGGGATAACTCTGCCTGCAAAATTCAAAAGGCCAAGTAATGACTGTAGCTGCCTAAGCGTGATGGTCGCCATGGAAACAGCCGCTTCAACCGCCTCAAGCATATCCCGTACTTTGCCATCAGGCAGCCTACAAATTCTGTCGACTGTATCAATTTCGATACCCAGGAATGTAATACAAGTGCCCGGGCCCTCAGTCTTGTCTTCAGCCAGTGGGACACCGAATTGCAGCATAAGGATTCTCATGGAGTCCATCAGCTGCTGACATTCAGTAGTTCCCGGACTCCCCACCAAGAGGAAGTCGTCCAGATAATGAGCAATGCGGTTATTAACTGCCTGTTGCTCCAAAACCCAGTGCAAAAATGTACTAAAGGTTTCAAACAAGGCGCAAGAGATGGCGCAGCCCATAGGCAAGCACCTATCCACGTAAAATTCCTTTTGGAATTTGCAACCCATCAAATAAAATGATGAAGGGTGCAAGGGCAGTAGGCGAAAGGCGGATTCAATGTCCAGCTTCGCCAACAAGGCTCCTGCACCCACCCCCCGCACCAAATCCAGGGCGCTATCAAAGGATTGATATCGCACTGAGCTGAGTTCCGGATCAATAGCATCATTGACGGAATAGCCCCTAGGGTGAGATAGGTGGTGTATTAGACAGAATTTTCCCAATTCCTTCTTGGGTACTACACCAAGTGGTGAAATGACCAGATTCGGCAAAGGTGGCGAGGAAAAAGGACCCACTACCCGGCCCATAGATATTTCCTTATCCAGCTTGACCCTAACAACCGCCGGGTGTTGGTAAGCTGATTTGAGGTTACGATAGCCTCTGGAACCCTTAATGGCTTTCGTCACAGGTATACGGAAACCGTCCTTAAACCCTTGAAATAACAAAGACGCTGCGCGCGAATCTGGGTACACCCTAAGCCATGGCTCAAGGGCGTGCACCTTCACCGGTGTTGGGGCCTTTAGGAACAAGAGAGAGCTTGTTCTGTGCTCTACCGGGTGCTGAATCCTTTTTTCTGGCACACTCGCTCCCGGGGTGTGATCCAGCACAGTATCGGCATACGTGCCTGAACGCACATGAATTACCTCTGTCGCATTTATTATCTTGAAATGCCCAGCAGGTACCACCTCTGCGCTTCGTTTTGGAAGCACGAAAGGACTGATTGCTAGAGGAGATGGAGGAGGAGGGTGACCCCTGCGGGCCTAGGCGTTGCCAAAGATGCGAGTCAGTTGTATCAAAGGTGAGCACAGGATTACCCGCCATCTTTTGCCTAAACTCAGCATCATAATCTCTCCAAGCCCCCTCAGCAAACTTCCTCTGAATCCAATGGATATTATCAGTATATTTAAGGATAGCGTGGCATTGGCTCGGGTATTTCTCCAAGTAGCAAGAGGAGAAAACTCTAAAGCAAATTAGCCACTCCTCAAAAGTTTCAGGACGCTTAAACCGTTTAGGTCCAGTACCGTCCGCGCTCTTCTCTCGCTGCCTACAAGCCTCAGCAGATAATTCAAATATATTCACATATTTGCCCTGCTGTATTTTTCTAATTGTCCTTGGTTTCAAATGACTGTGCAATGATGGAGTATAAGATGGGAAGGAATCGCCGTGTAAGGCCACTTTCCTTTCTGGGATTAAGTTAATAGGTGGACGCTTGTCCCCCACTATAGTGGTGCTCTGCACAGCTTCTGGGGAACCTACCGCAAGCTGCGCCTGCGCCATGCTGCCAACTGCGCCTGACTGCATTACCTGCCACATTTTCTTTACCATGGCAAACATGCGCTTCTGACCCTTACCCCTTAGCCCAAGTGAAGTGTCACTGTCACATTCAGATTCAGACAGGGATGAGTCAACCTGGTCATGTCGGTCATGTGTAAATGTAAAGGGCTTACCAGGAATGGCCATTGCACCGTCCTGATGATCCATACCGGAGGTGGAAGGACCAGGAACAGCCCCGTTGTCCTGCTGCAAGGAATCAGCCGTGCTCTCACGCTGCTGTGCATCCGCCTGCTCCTGTGGAATAACCGCCGAAGCCGAAGGCCTATCAACCTGGTTTGCTTCCATGCTCAGATCCCCTTGAGATGCGTTCTGTAAAAAAGAAAACAGGTCGCGAGCACTACGGACACCGGCAAAGGGGGGGGTTAATAGGACCTAAGCCTGACCTATTATTTGCATGTAAGCCTGCTTGTCCTAATTCATTTGGCCTTTCATGCCCCACATTCACATTCCTACCCTGTAACTGAACTAATGAAGCAGGATTGTCCCTTAACTCATGTGACCGTGATGTTGGTAACACATTCAAAGCATCATTTGCAATTTTACATACCCTCACATTCGAAACACTCATAGGTTCAGCTTGTGCATTCACACTAGAATTCCCCAACTGCGCCACAGCGCGTGCATTCATATTGAGACTCAAAGGATCAGCCTGTGCATTCATACCAGACATCCCTAACTGCGCCACAGCGCGTACATTCATGTGGGGTGATGTCGCACTACTTAGCTGAGAATCTGCCCTAATTTGCTGAGAATCTAACCTATTGTGCTGAACTGCGACATTAGCTTGCCCCTGTGCGGTATGCTGCTGCGCCGCAATAAGCTGACCATGAGCGCTATGTTGGCGCGCCAAATTAACTTGTCCCTGAGCCTGGGCGTGCTGACCCTGCGGTTCAATCGCACTTATTAGCCCTCCTGGATTGAAATCTGATTGAGAATCTATCGCCCTGGTTCTCACTAACATGCCCCTACCTAAGGGGTTCAACCTGTTAGCTCTCGTTGAAGCCCCCCTCCTACTTTTGAGGCCTTTATGCGTGACCCCGCTAATTGAATCCTGAGCCCTGCTGCCAGTAAATTGCAACCTGGTATTAATGCGAGATGGCGCCTTCCGTTGCCGAACTTGAGGACCCCTTCGGCCCCATAACCCACCCCCGGCTGCCATCCTCTCATGGTGCTCACCTTCCTGGAGCTGCAGAGGATGCGACCGTCCCCGCGAAGTCCCGACGCTGAAACCGGAACCGGAAGTGGATGGGCGCGTGACCGGAACTTCCGGTTGCGCACTTACCATTGGACCCTGAGGACCCGCGGCCTGGTTTGGAGGACCGGACACCGACGCCGCGTGGAGCTGGAGCAGAGGACCCGCCGGAGAACCTGGAGGACCCGACGGAGGAGCCTGCATACCCGCCGGGGACATCGCCGCAACTAAAGACGCCAGGATGGAAGACACCGCCGAGACCGCCGACGGAGGAATCGCGGCCATGAGGGAGGATACCGCTGCTTCAGGTAAGCCTTGTTGCGGTGTAGAGACGGGCTGGGGGTCTAATAATGGCGGAACAGGGGCTTGTTGCGCAGGCGAAAGCACCACAGAAGCGGGCCCAGCTCTTGAGAGGGCATGCTGCGCCGGCGCCGAGGCCAAAATTTCAGGGCCATCTGCCATAGTAGGCAAAACGGGGGTTAATAGAGAGGGGCCCCGTGTAATGGCTAAATCTGCCTCATTGTCTGCACTTGCACGGCGTGTTGAGCCCCTATCTAACCTGGGCCTAGCTACAGGGGTAATTGAGGTTTCAACATAGGCCTCAACCGGTACATGTGAAGCTGCCGAAGGTGGACTGGAAGCCTGAGGCCTAGCCTGAGGGCCAGTTGCTTGGAGACAGGCTGATTGCTCATCCGGCCTAGCCATTGCCACTGAGGCATAGGCTGAATCGTCTCCTTCCACCCCCTCACCTGCTGCATGTATATCTGACCTGCTAACTGTGTGACTCATAATGTTTGTCTGTGGTATACTAGTACTAGGCCTAGTCTCAGTAGTATACTGTGTAGGTGGAATTATGTCATCTAGCTCTTCAATGTCATCCAGTGTACTTATCTGTTTTTTCTGTTTTCCAGATCCAGGTTTCTCAAACACCAACTCGTGGAAGCGTTGAGGAGGGAGTTTAGATCGTCTGGATCGCTGCATTGTTCACAGAAATTAAAAATCACCCTGAACAATAACAGAAAGAACTCGTCTGCACCGGATTCCAGGAAGAAGAGGGCCAGGAAGCTGATGATCCCCACTTTTAAGGTGAGTAGTGGGCCCCTCCCTTGCATGCAACATTGTTGCAACTAACCTCCCTAGCCAGCCCTCTTCTCCTATCTCTCCCTACGGCTTTAACCCTTAGCTTTGCTCCAGGCCCAATTGTGCCCTACACTGCCTATGTAAGTGACAGTTAATATCATACAATCAGTCACAAACACACACACAATACCAGCTCACACACACACCATGTAAGTCACAGATAATATCATACAATCAGTCACAAACACACACACAATACCAGCTCACACACACCATGTAATTCACAGATGATATCATACAATCAGTCACAAACACACACACAATATCAGCTCACACGCACCATGTGTGTCACAGATAATATCATACAATCAGTCACAAACACACACACAATGCCAGCTCACATGCACCATGTATGTCACAGATCATATCATACAATCAGTCACAAAAACACACACAATACCAGCTCACATGCACCATGTAAGTCACAGATAATATCATACAATCAGTCACAAACACACACACAATGCCAGCTCACATGCACCATGTATGTCACAGATGATATCATACAATCAGTCACAAACACACACACAATACCAGCTCACACGCACCATGTAAGTCACAGATAATATCATACAATCAGTCACAAACACACACACAATACCAGCTCACACGCACCATGTAAGTCACAGATGATATCATACAATCAGTCACAAACACACACACACAATACCAGCTCACATGCACCATGTAAGTCACAGATCATATCATACAATCAGTCACAAACACACACACAATACCAGCTCACACGCACCGTGTAAGTCACAGATGATATCATACAATCAGTCACAAACACACACACAATACCAGCTCACACGCACCGTGTAAGTCACAGATGATATCATACAATCAGTCACAAACACACACACAATACCAGCTCACACGCACCGTGTAAGTCACAGATGATATCATACAATCAGTCACAAACACACACACAATACCAGCTCACACGCACCATGTAAGTGACAGTTAATATCATACAATCAGTCACAAACACACACACACAATACCATCTCACACACACCATGTAAGTCACAGATGATATCATACAATCAATCACATAACACGCACACAATACCAGCTCACACGCACCATGTAAACCACAGATGATATCATACAATCAGTCACAAGCACACACAATACCAGCTCACACGCACCCTGTAAGTCACAGATGATATCATACAATCAGTAACAAAACACACACACAATACCAGCTCACACACACCATGTAAGTCACAGATGATATCATACAATCAGTCACAAACACACACACAATACCAGCTCACACACACCATGTAAGTCACAGATAATATCATACAATTAGTCACAAACACACACAATACCTGCTCACACACACCATGTAAGTCACAGATAATATCATACAATCAGTCACAAACGCACACAATACCAGCTCACACGCACCCTGTAAGTCACAGATAATATCATACAATCAGTCACAAACACACACACAATACCAGCTCACACACACCATGTAAGTCACAGATAATATCATACAATCAGTCACATAACACACACACAATACCTGCTCACACACACCATGTAAGTCACAGATAATATCATACAATCAGTCACATAACACACACACAATACCTGCTCACACACACCATGTAAGTCACAGATAATATCATACAATCAGTCACATAACACACACACAATACCTGCTCACACACACCATGTAAGTCACAGATAATATCATACAATCAGTCACATAACACACACACAATACCTGCTCACACACACCATGTAAGTCACAGATAATATCATACAATCAGTCACATAACACACACACAATACAAGCTCACATGCACCATGTAAGTCACAGATAATATCATACAATCAGTCACATAACACATACACAATACCAGCTCACACACACCATGTACGTCACAGATCATATCATACAATCAGTCACATAACACATACACAATACCAGCTCACACACACCATGTAAGTCACAGATAATATCATACAATCAGTCACAAACACACAAACTATACCAGCTCACACACACACCATGTAAGTCACAGATAATATCATACAATAAGTCACAAACACACACACAATACAAGCTCACACGCACCATGTAAGTCACAGATCATATCATACAATCAGTCACAAACACACACACAATACCAGCTCACACACACCATGTAAACCACAGATAATATCATACAATCAGTCACATAACACACAATACCAGCTAACACGCACCATGTAAGTCACAGATGATATCATACAATCAGTCACAAACACACACACAATACCAGCTCACACGCACCATGTAATTCACAGATAATATCATACAATCAGTCACAAACACACACACAATACCAGCTCATACGCACACCATGTAAGTCACAGATAATATCATACAATCAGTCACAAACACACACACAATACCAGCTCATACGCACACCATGTAAGTCACAGATGATATCATACAATCAGTCACAAACACACACACAATACCAGCTCACACGCACCATGTAAACCACAGATAATATCATACAATCAGTCACAAACACACACACAATACCAGCTCACACGCACCATGTAAACCACAGGTAATACCATACAATCAGTCACAAACACACACACAATACCAGCTCACACGCACCATGTAAACCACAGGTAATATCATACAATCAGTCACAAACACACACACAATACCAGCTCACACACACCATATAATTCACAGATGATATCATACAATCAGTCACAAACACACACACAATACCAGCTCACATGCACCATGTATGTCACAGATCATATCATACAATCAGTCACAAACACACACACAATACCAGCTCACATGCACACCATGTAAGTCACAGATGATATCATACAATCAGTCACAAACACACACACAATACCAGCTTACACGCACTGTGTAAGTCACAGATAATATCATACAATCAGTCACAAACACACACACAATACCAGCTTACACACACCATGTAAGTCACAGATCATATCATACAATCAGTCACAAACACACACACAATACCAGCTCACACACACCATGTAAGTCACAGATGATATCATACAATCAGTCACAGACACACACACAATACCAGCTCACATACACACCATGTAAGTGACATATAATATCATACAATCAGTCACACACACACACATTACCAGCTCACATGCACCATGTAAGTCACAGATAATATCATACAATCAGTCACAAACACACACACAATACCAGCTCACACACACCATGTAAGTCACAGATCATATCATACAATCAGTCACAAACACACACACAATACCAGCTTACACACACCATGTAAGTCACAGATGATATCATACAATCAGTCACAAACACACACACAATACCAGCTAACACACACCATGTAAGTCACAGATAATATCATACAATCAGTCACAAACACACACACAATACCAGCTCACACGCACCATGTAAGTTACAGATAATATCATACAATCAGTCACAAACACACACACAATACCAGCTCACATACACCATGTAAGTCACAGATAATATCATACAATCAGTCACAAACAAACAATACCAGCTCACACACACCATGTAAGTCACAGATAATATCATACAATCAGTCACAGACACACACAATACCAGCTCACACACACCATGTAAGTCACAGATCATATCATACAATCAGTCACAAACACACACACAATACCTGCTCACACACACCATGTAAGTCACAGATAATATCATACAATCAGTCACATAACACACACACAATACCAGCTCACACGCACCATGTAAGTCACAGATGATATCATACAATCAGTCACATAACACACACACAATACCAGCTCACACGCACCATGTAAGTCACAGATGATATCATACAATCAGTCACAAACACACACACAATACCAGCTCACACGCACACCATGTAAGTCACAGATGATATCATACAATCAGTCACAAACACACACACAATACCAGCTCACACACACCATGTAAACCACAGATAATATCATACAATCAGTCACATAACACACAATACCAGCTCACACACACCATGTAAGTCACAGATAATATCATACAATCAGTCACAGACACACACAATACCAGCTCACACGCACCATGTAAGTCACAGATGATATCATACAATCAGTCACAAACACACACAATACCAGCTCACACACACCATGTAAGTCACAGATGATATCATACAATCAGTCACAAACACACACACAATACCAGCTCACATACACCATGTAAGTCACAGATAATATCATACAATCAGTCACAAACACACAATACCAGCTCACACACACCATGTAAGTCACAGATAATATCATACAATCAGTCACAGACACACACAATACCAGCTCACACGCACCATGTAAGTCACAGATGATATCATACAATCAGTCACAAACACACACAATACCAGCTCACACACACCATGTAAGTCACAGATGATATCATACAATCAGTCACAAATACACACACAATACCAGCTCACACGCACAATGTAAACCACAGATAATATCATACAATCAATCACAAACACACACACAATACCAGCTCACACACATCATGTAAGTCACAGATAATATCATACAATCAGTCACAAACACACACACAATATCCGCTCACACGCACCATGTAAGTCACAGATGATATCATACAATCAGTCACAAACACACACACAATGCCAGCTCACACGCACCATGTATGTCACAGATCATATCATACAATCAGTCACAAACACACACACAATACCAGCTCACACGCACCATGTAAGTCACAGATGATATCATACAATCAGTCACAAACACACACACAATACCAGCTCACACGCACCATGTAAGTCACAGATGATATCATACAATCAGTCACAAACACACACACACAATACCAGCTCACACACACCATGTAAGTCACAGATCATATCATACAATCAGTCACAAACACACACACTATACCAGCTCACACGCACCATGTAAACCTCAGATAATATCATACAATCAGTCACAAACACACACACAATACAAGCTCACACGCACCATATAAGTCACAGATGATATCATACAATCAGTCACAAACACACAAAATACCAGCTCACACGCACCTTGTAAGTCACAGATAATATCATACAATCAGTCACAAACACACACACAATACCAGCTCACACACACCATGTAAACCACAGGTAATATCATACAATCAGTCACAAACACACACACAATACCAGCTCATGCACACCATGTAAGTCACAGATAATATCATACAATCAGTCACACACACACACACAATACCAGCTCACACGCACCATGTAAGTCACAGATAATATCATACAATCAGTCACAAACACACACACAATACAAGCTCACACGCACCATGTAAGTCACAGATGATATCATACAATCAGTCACAAACACACACACAATACCAGCTCACACACACCATGTAAGTCACAGATCATATCATACAATAAGTCACAAACACACACACAATACCAGCTCACACGCACCATGTAAGTCACAGATAATATCATACAATCAGTCACAAACACACACACACACAATACGAGCTCACACGCACACCATGTACGTCACAGATCATATCATACAATCAGTAACAAACACACCCACAATACCAGCTCACACGCACCATGTAAGTCACAGATAATATCATACAATCAGTCACACACACACACAATACCCAGCTCACACGCACCATGTAAGTCACAGATAATATCATACAATCAGTCACAAACACACACACAATACCAGCTCACATGCACCATGTAAGTCACAGATAATATCATACAATCAGTCACAAACACACACACAATAGCAGCTCACATACACCATGTAAGTCACAGATAATATCATACAATCAGTCACATAACACACACACAATACCAGCTCACACGCACCATGTAAGTCACAGATAATATCATACAATCAGTCACAAACACACACACAATACCAGCTCACACGCACACCATGTAAGTCACAGATAATATCATACAATCAGTCAAACACACACAATACCAGCTCACAGGCACCATGTAAGTCACAGATAATATCATACAATCAGTCACAAACACACACACAATACCAGCTCACACACACACCATGTAAGTCACAGATAATATCATACAATCAGTCACACACACACACACACACAATACCAGCTCACACACACACCATGTAAGTCACAGATAATATCATACAATCAGTCACAAACACACACACAATACCAGCTCACACACACCATGTAAACCCCAGATAATATCATACAATCAGTCACAAACACACAATACCAGCTCACACGCACCATGTAAGTCACAGATGATATCATACAATCAGTCACAAACACACACACACAATACCAGCTCACACGCACCATGTAAGCCTCAGATGATATCATACAATCAGTCACAAACACACACACAATACCAGCTCACACGCACCATGTAAGTCACAGATGATATCATACAATCAGTCACAAACACACACACAATACCAGCTCACACGCACCATGTAAGTCACAGATAATATCATACAATCACTCACATAACACACACACAATACCAGCTCACACGCACTGTGTAAGTCACAGATAATATCATACAATCAGTCACAAACACACACACAATACCAGCTCACACACACCATGTAAGTCACAGATGATATCATACAATCAGTAACAAACACACACACAATACCCAGCTCACACGCACCATGTAAGTCACAGATAATATCATACAATCAGTCACACACACACACAATACCCAGCTCACACGCACCATGTAAGTCACAGATAATATCATACAATCAGTCACATAACACACACACAATACCAGCTCACACACACCATGTAAGTCACAGATAATATCATACAATCAGTCACATAACTCACACACAATACCAGCTCACACGTAACATGTAAGTCACAGATAATATCATACAATCAGTCACACACACACACACAATACCAGCTCACACGCACCATGTAAGTCACAGATAATATCATACAATCAGTCACAAACACACACACACAATACCAGCTCACACACACCATGTAAGTCACAGGTAATATCATACAATCAGTCACAAACACACACACACAATGCCAGCTCACATGCACCATGTAAGTCACAGATAATATCATACAATCAGTCACAAACACACACACACAATGCCAGCTCACATGCACCATGTAAGTCACAGATGATATCATACAATCAGTCACAAACACACACACAATACCAGCTCACACACACACCATGTAAGTCACAGATCATATCATACAATCAGTCACAAACACACACACAATACCAGCTCACACGCACCATGTAAGTCACAGATAATATCATACAATTAGTCACAAACACACACACAATACCAGCTCACACGCACCATGTAAGTCACAGATGATATCATACAATCAGATACATGCAGCAATCACACATCACATACAATATACATAATGCATATTGACACGACACATCCACACTCTTACACACAGAACTATTAGAGTAAAAATCATTCTGAAAACATTTTTAGCTTGTTATTATTATCAGTTTTTAGCTTTTTATTATTATCAGTTTTTAGCTTTTTATTATTATCAGTTTTTAGCTGGTTATTATTATTATTATTATTATTATTATTATTATTATTAGTTTTTAGCTTATTATTATTATTATTATTATTATTATCAGTTTTTAGCTGGTTATTATTATTATTATTATTATTATTATTATCAGTTTTTAGCTTATTATTATTATTATTATTATCAGTTTTTAGCTTATTATTATTATTATCAGTTTTTAGCTGGTTATTATTATTAATATTATCAGTTTTTAGCTTATTATTATTATTATCAGTTTTTAGCTTATTATTATTATTATCAGTTTTTAGCTGGTTATTATTATTAATATTATCAGTTTTTAGCTGGTTATTATTATTATTATTATTATTATCAGTTTTTAGCTTATTATTATTATTATCAGTTTTTAGCTGGTTATTATTATTATTATTATTATTATTATTATCAGTTTTTAGCTTATTATTATTATTATCATCAGTTTTTAGCTGGTTATTATTATTAATATTATCAGTTTTTAGCTGGTTATTATTATTAATATTATCAGTTTTTAGCTTATTATTATTATTATTATTATTATCAGTTTTAGCTTGTTATTATTATTAATATTATCAGTTTTAGCTTGTTATTATTATTATTATTATTATCAGTTTTAGCTTGTTATTATTATTAATATTATCAGTTTTTTAGCTTTTTATTATTATCAGCTTTTAGCTTGTTATTATTATTAATATTATCAGTTTTAGCTTGTTATTATTATTATTATTATTATTATTATCAGTTTTAGCTTGTTATTATTATTAATATTATCAGTTTTAGCTGGTTATTATTATTATTATTATTATTATTATCAGTTTTAGCTTGTTATTATTATTATTATTATTAATATTATCAGTTTTTTAGCTTTTTATTATTATCAGCTTTTAACTTGTTATTATTAATATTATCAGTTTTTAGCTGGTTATTATTATTATTATTATCACCAGTTTTTAGCTGGTTATTATTATTAATATTATCAGTTTTTAGCTTTTTATTTATTATTATTATTATTATTATTATTATTATCACCACCAGTTTTTAGCTTTTTATTTATTATTATTATTATTATTATTATTATTATCACCGGTTTTTAGCTTTTTATTTATTATTATTATTATTATTATCACCAGTTTTTAGCTTTTTATTTATTATTATTATTATTATTATTATCACCAGTTTTTAGCTTTTTATTTATTATTATTATTATTATCACCAGTTGTTAGCTTGTTGAACAATTTTTTATATAATTGCTATTTTGAAGGTCCCTTCATGACAGTCACCCTGCTGTGCCATCTGCTGTCACACAGAGGCAGGATTCCATGTCTGCTTAACCCCTTATCTGCAGCACTCTCATCTGGCTACATGACTGTGTGAGGAGCAGGATTCCTTGTCTGCTTAACCCCTTATCTGCAGCACTCTCATCTGGCTACATGACTGTGTGAGGAGCAGGATTCCTTGTCTGCTTAACCCCTTATCTGCAGCACTCTCATCTGGCTACATGACTGTGTGAGGAGCAGGATTCCTTGTCTGCTTAACCCCTCATCTGCAGCACTCTCATCTGGCTACATGACTGTGTGAGGAGCAGGATTCCTTGTCTGCTTAACCCTTTATCTGCAGCACTCTCATCTGGCTACATGACTGTGTGAGCTCTTCCCTTGGTGATGAGTATTTGTTTGGCTGGTACAGGATTCAGTCAGAAGCAGCGGCTCCTCCTTATCTTTCCTCCCTCCCCCTCCCCATCTCTCTCTCCTGTGCTGGGTGCACACTGTACGCAGACCTGTATCCTTAACCCCCCATCCCTTTCATAACACAGGAGCCTGCAGTGTGTGATGCTTCCCAGCTGGGATTCCCCCCTGTCTGAGAGGGGGAGGCAGGCAGAAGGAGGGGCAGCAGCAGGCGATAGGAGGCAAAACATCATCCGTCTCCTTTAGCATCCTCTTCTGCCTTCTCTCCTAATAAGGGGATGCCTTGTAGAAGACACGGCCCAGGCTCTCTGCCATGCTCTTAGCAGAGACAGACAAATCCTAGAGAGCACACATCCTACTTCTCTATGTGTGACAGACAAAGGGACCCAGGGAGGACATCAGGCGGCGTCCGCATCAGAGGAGCAGGTGACTGGGAGGAGAGATCCAGGATCTTCCAGAAGGAGCTGGTCCTGCCACCTACATCTAAGGGTCCAAACTCCCTCCCCTTCACGTTTACCACCGATTCCCGCCTTCAAGAGCAAAGGATCATGGGATGACGCCGCTGGTGGCACCCAAAGCCAGAAGCTAACACCACTGGTTATGTCACTCCGGATTGTGAGCCTCAGTATCCCATATGTATCCACAAGTTGCCTGGGAGCTAAAAGGAAGTTGTTGTCTATCCTAGAACATTGCTAATCACAGCTTATTAAAGGATATATCCTGGGGATTTTTTATACAAACAACACAACTCTTAAACTGTGCTGACCCCCAAAAATATCCTTTTCCTTGTGACCCTTCCCAATATCCTTGTTTTCCACAGTATGGTCATCCTAAGGGGCCCCAATGTGTCATTAGGGGGCCACAGGCCATAGGCTGTGATGTCACATATAGAGTTAAATTCAGCTGCATACGCACAAATCCCCTTCTGTGCAGGAATATACCAGGGACCTCTTATGGTTAATGTTTTTTGTATGTTTATATTTAGGAATGACTTGTTGTGCAGGCAACACTATCTTCTCTAGCAGTTATCTCTATGCTGTATGTTAGCCCTCTTATACGACACAATATATGTTGTACATCTGCTCTGTGCACTTATACTTTATGCTAACGATTGTATACTAGCAGGAGATACAGACAGTACACTTATTTATTGGCTTATAATAAGCACAGTACACACTGCCAGTGGTACATTGTCTTACTTTTCTCTGACACCAAACCAGAATAAGCTGCAGGGTGTGAAGGATAAGGAACCTCTAACTCTCCTTGCAGATGAGAATATCTTATTGTTCCATGTCATCCCAATCACATAACAGAGCTGGGATCTGGGGGTGCCCTATTACAAGGGCTTGATTGTAATTCAGCCCTTAAAGCGTTAAGAGCCAGCTGTTTGCACACGTGTGTCAGCCAGACTTGGTTTACATTTGCTTGCAAATTAGGGAGAGAGAGAGGGAGATCAGACAGGCAGATCACCCAGAGCTTTGAATACAGGTGCAGGGCAGCAGGTGTCTCCAAGGCAAAGGATAACGCAGCTTTCTCCAACTCACCCAAGACCCTTCATTCCTTCCTTTTTCATCAGGAAAGAACACAAGATGTAAGGATCCCCCCTGGAATGGATGACTAAGAAACAGATGTGCCGTGCACTTACAGGAGTTTGTGGAGTGCCCCTATAGAGCATCCTTTGGAACATTTCTGAAGCACATTCTGAATTGCATCTTTTGTTAGTCAGAAACTTCAGGGTTTTTTTGCATCTCATTGAATGTTATCTTTTTTACTTATTTTTTGCTTTGGAACAGATATGATCACTTTGCATTTTTCACCTAAAACTCCTGAATTAAATGGATATAAGTGTTCTCTGGTGTTTTTAGCGCCCAACCCTGCCTGGTCCTACACAGTGTGAGATACGCACATTGTAAATTATTAAGTGAGATAGTGGTTGGACGTTGCCACAACAAGTGTTGGCTCCATGTGACTGGAGTTTGGATACTGACGCTTGGGTGCTTGTGAAAGGGCCGTACTCATGGGATAAGGATGCCAGTCCGAAGAGGTCACGTGGCCCCTCAGAACACCTTCTTGGACACCATCATTCGCAAGTTTGAGGGCCAAAGTAAGTTGTGTTACACAATGATATTATGCTGTCTCCTGTTCCCTGGTGTCTTGTTGCATGTTCATATCCGTGGAAAGCCACGTCTCCTTATTCCTTTCTCCTTTCTCCCTGTCTAAATCAGTTTCTTGGCTGCGCCATTACCTGCTTGTCCTCACGTTTCTGTCCTTGTGAGTCATAAATTCTCACTTTTTTCTGTGTATTTTTCCAGCTTGACAAGTAGACTGTTTCCTTCTTTCCTCTGTATACACATCCTTCTGCCTCTGTTCTCTTTTTTTTCTTCCACTTGTTTTAATCTGCTTTTCCTCTCTACCAAATATTTTCAATAACTTTTTAAATTCACTTTAAAAAATAAATTCTGTTAAGAGAACAGTGCATCTTATTTGCAAAAGGCAAATTTCTGTTGCAGGATGTTTTAGAAGTACGTAAGGATAAAATGGAGTGCACTGGGCATATGGCACAATAATTGGGCATATGGGGAATTTGGTATATTAGTTGGACATAGAGGAAGTTTGAGCCATTTGGGAGAAGGATAGAGTGATTGCGTATGGGGTTACTCTCAGTTTGTTGTGAAGATAATACATTACTTTGACACAGAGGGAATTCTCAGACATTAATTGGTCATTTGGGGGGAGGGTATCCAGTGCTTTCTACTGTATGAGGGGCAATGAGTGGTTTATTCAGAAAGGAAGGGCTGTTTGGCTTTGTTGAAACAATTCAATTGGGAGCTTTTTTTATTCTGTAGTTACTTGTTGCTTTTATTTGGTGGTGATTTTTCAGCACAGTGATGTTTAATGACAGGCAGGTCTGCCAATTCTCAATGTAATCACACACTTACCCCTTCAGAAAAATCTGCTGATTGTTTTTTTTTATTTATTTAATGACAGGAAGATAAATGTAGTGAGCAAATAAGGCCGCTCTTGTCTACCCATAGTCCTATGTGAATAGTAGGTTTAATTAGCACTCAGTGTATCTGCTACAGTATAAGTGTCATCTGCTAAAAGGCTGCGCGTTTTGTACTTAAGTGAATAATTCCCAAACCCTTTCCAATGCTCCAACTTATATCATAGTCTCTGGCACCGATGTTCTCTCTTTACTGAAAAATAACTTTCTCCTAATTGTTTAAACTCGTCTCTGCCCTATCCCTTCGCCTCACCTCCCTCTCCTACACATGACGCTGTTATCTGGCCATTAATAAGAATTGACTTAATACAGCTGTGTGTAATAGCAGAAAACCTACATAATATAATTACAACGCGCCACCATTGCTTCTTTATTCTGCTGCTTATCAGATGTTTTACATAAACTAATAATGACTGAAGTGTGTGCAAGAAAACTACATACAAAGAAACTGAGCAATTGTAAAAGAAATACGGTGATTCTGACGAGTACAGAATATTCAGTTTAATATATGTTTTTAGACCAGTCTTAGGGGTAGATTTAACAAGCAGCGGACGCTGCTTTCTATGCCTGAAACGTAGGTTAAGTGCTACAGTGAATCATGTCCATCCGGCACTTGTTAAATCTACCCCATACAGTGGTCATATATCATGGGAGGTGGTATATAGCACAGCCATAGAGGCATATTTAACAAATGTCTGTCGAACCTGATCCGACAGCGCAGATCAGATCCGACAGACATCGCTGAATTCACAAGAGCTGCTGGTGCAACGCCACCAGCTGCAGACTCGCGGCCAATCGGCCGCAAGCAGGGGGTGTCAATCAATCCGCCTCATCAGAGCAGTCTTTGTGACCGCTGCTTCATAACTGCTGTTGCTGGTGAGCCTGCAGGCTCGCCAGAAACACGGGGCATCAAGCTCCATTCAGGGTGTTTATGCTGTGGGAGAGGGAATATAGATCAGACATAGGGCAGTCATGCTGTGTGATGGGGTATATAGACCAGATATAGGGGCATATTTATCAAAATGTGAGCGCACATGATACTATGTAGCGTATCATCATGTCCTCTGTACATCGATAAATGCCTACAGCGTATGCTGTCAGCATTTATCATTGCACAAGCAGTTCACCAGTACTGCTTTGTGCAATACCGCCCCCTGCAGATTCGTGGCCAATCGGCTGCTAGCAGGGGGTGTCCATCAACCCGATCGTATTCGATCTGGTTGATTTCTGTCCGCCGCCTCACAGCAGGTGGACAAGTTATGGAGCAGTGGTCTTTAGACTCACCGGAAACAATGGGCATCATGCTGTGTGACAGGATATATAGACCAGACATAGTACTATTATGCTGAGTGGCAGGGTATATAGACCAGACATAGGGAGGTCATGCTGTGTGACGGGATATATAGATTAGACTTAGGGCGGTCATGCTGTGTGACGGGATATATAGATCAGACATAGGGCGGTCATGCTGTGTGACGGGATATATAGATCAGACATAGGGCGGTCATGCTGTGTGACGGGATATATAGATCAGACATAGGGCGGTCATGCTGTGTGACGGGATATATAGATCAGACATAGGGCGGTCATGCTGTGTGACGGGATATATAGACCAGACATAGGGAGGTCATGCTGTGTGACGGGATATATAGACCAGACATAGTACTATTATGCTGAGTGGCAGGGTATATAGATCAGACATAGGGCGGTCATGCTGAGTGGCAGGTTATATAGATCAGACATAGGGCGGTCATGCTGTGTGACGGGATATATAGACCAGACATAGGGAGGTCATGCTGTGTGACGGGATATATAGATCAGACATAGGGCGGTCATGCTGTGTGACGGGATATATAGATCAGACATAGGGCGGTCATGCTGTGTGACGGGATATATAGACCAGACATAGGGCGGTCATGCTGTGTGACGGGATATATAGACCAGACATAGGGCGGTCATGCTGTGTGACGGGATATATAGACCAGACATAGTGCGATTATGCTGTGTGACGGGATATATAGATCAGACTTAGGGAGGTCATGCTGTGTGACGGGATATATAGATCAGACATAGGGCGGTCATGCTGTGTGACGGGATATATAGACCAGACATAGGGAGGTCATGCTGTGTGACGGGATATATAGATCAGACATAGGGCGGTCATGCTGTGTGACGGGATATATAGACCAGACATAGGGAGGTCATGCTGTGTGACGGGATATATAGATCAGACATAGGGCGGTCATGCTGTGTGACGGGATATATAGACCAGACATAGTGCGATTATGCTGTGTGACGGGATATATAGATCAGACTTAGGGAGGTCATGCTGTGTGACGGGATATATAGATCAGACATAGGGCGGTCATGCTGTGTGACGGGATATATAGACCAGACATAGGGAGGTCATGCTGTGTGACGGGATATATAGATCAGACATAGGGCGGTCATGCTGTGTGACGGGATATATAGATCAGACATAGGGCGATCATGCTGTGTGACGGGATATATAGACCAGACATAGGGCGGTCATGCTGTGTGACGGGATATATAGACCAGACATAGGGAGGTCATGCTGTGTGACGGGATATATAGATCAGACATAGGGAGGTCATGCTGTGTGACGGGATATATAGATCAGACATAGGGCGGTCATGCTGTGTGACGGGATATATAGATCAGACATAGGGAGGTCATGCTGTGTGACGGGATATATAGATCAGACATAGGGCGGTCATGCTGTGTGACGGGATATATAGACCAGACATAGTGCGATTATGCTGTGTGACGGGATATATAGATCAGACTTAGGGAGGTCATGCTGTGTGACGGGATATATAGATCAGACATAGGGCGGTCATGCTGTGTGACGGGATATATAGACCAGACATAGGGAGGTCATGCTGTGTGACGGGATATATAGATCAGACATAGGGCGGTCATGCTGTGTGACGGGATATATAGATCAGACATAGGGCGATCATGCTGTGTGACGGGATATATAGACCAGACATAGGGCGGTCATGCTGTGTGACGGGATATATAGACCAGACATAGGGAGGTCATGCTGTGTGACGGGATATATAGATCAGACATAGGGAGGTCATGCTGTGTGACGGGATATATAGATCAGACATAGGGCGGTCATGCTGTGTGACGGGATATATAGATCAGACATAGGGCAGTCATGCTGTGTGACGGGATATATAGACCAGACATAGTACTATTATGCTGAGTGGCAGGGTATATAGATCAGACATAGGGCGGTCCTGCTGTGTGACGGGATATATAGATCAGACATAGGGCAGTCATGCTGTGTGACGGGATATATAGACCAGACATAGTACTATTATGCTGAGTGGCAGGGTATATAGATCAGACATAGGGCAGTCATGCTGTGTGACGGGATATATAGACCAGACATAGTGCGATTATGCTGTGTGACGGGATATATAGATTAGACATAGGGAGGCCATGCTGTGTGATGGGGTATATAGAACAAACATAGGGTAGACATTTTGTGTGACAGAGTATATAGACCAGACATAGGGCAGTCATGCTGTGTGACGGGGTATATAGACCAGACATAGTGCGATTATGCTGTGTGACGGGGTATATAGATTAGACATAGGGAGGTCATGCTGTGTGACGGGATATATAGATCTGAGATAGGGCGGTCATGATGTGTGACGGGGTATATAGACCAGATATTGGGCAGTTATGCTGTGTGACATGGTTATGTAGATCAGACATAGAGCGGTCATGCTATGTGACGGGATATATAGATCAGATATAGGGTGGTCATGCTGTGTGATAGGATATATAGATCAGAGATAGGGCAGTCATGCTGTGTGACAGAGTATATAGACCAGATATAGGGCAGTCATGCTGTGTGACAGGGTATATAGACCAGACATAGTGCGATTATGCTGTGTGACGGGGTATATAGATTAGACATAGGGAGGTCATGCTGTGTGACGGGATATATAAATCAGAGATAGGGCGGTCATGATGTGTGACGGGGTATATAGACCAGATATTGGGCAGTTATACTGTGTGACATGGTTATGTAGATCAGACATAGAGCGGTCATGCTATGTGACGGGATATATAGATCAGATATAGGGTGGTCATGCTGTGTGATAGGATATATAGATCAGAGATAGGGCAGTCATGCTGTGTGACAGAGTATATAGACCAGACATAGGGCAGTTATGCTGTGTGACATGACTATGTAGATAAGACATAGGGCGGTCATGCTGTGTGATGGGATATATAGATCAGACTACTTCAAGCTAAATCTCTCCAAAACTGAGCTCCTTATTTCCCCCTCTTCTTCCAAAATCTCGATGCCAAATCTCTCTAACTGTCGACAACTCCATCATTACCCTTACCCTGCATGCCCGATGTCTCGGGGTCACATTTGATCTTCTTTTTCACTCCTCACATTCAGTCCTTGGCTAAAGCCTGCTGCTTGCACCTTAAAAACATCCTAAAATTAGACATTTCCTTACACAAGACACAACTAATAATCCACTCTCTCATCCTTTCCCGCCTTGATTACTGCAACTCTGTCCTCTCTGGTCTCCCTAGCTGCCGCCTAGCTCCTTTACAATCTATAATTAATGCCTCTGCCAGGCTCATCTTCCTTATACGTCTCTCTTCATCTGCACCTCTCTGCCAATCCCTTCACAGGCTTCCTCTTGCCTCTAGGATCAAACACAAAATTCTCACTCTGATACACAAAGCCCTCAATTGCTCTGCTCCCCCCTATATCTCAGACCTTGTCTCCAGATACTCTCCCTCCCGTCCCCTTCGCTTTGCTCATGACCTCCTACTCTCCTCCTCTCTTGTTACCTCCTCACACTCCCGTTTACAGGACTTCTCCAGACTGGCTCCCATCTTGTGGAACTCTCTGCCTCGCTCCACAAGTCTCTCCCCTAGTTTTGAAAGCTTCAAGCGCTCCCTAAAGTCTCTACTGTTCAGGGATGCATACAACCTACGCTAACCTTTCATTATACCGTTTCCTCTCCTCCATTGCTATCCCCTGAACCCTCTTAGCATGTTTTGTTGTACTCAGCACTGCGGAATCTGTTGGCGCTCTACAAATAACCGATAATAATAAATAATAATATAGGGCAGTCTTGCTGTTTGACGGGATATATAGATCAGACATAGGGGCCGATTTATCAAGCTCCGTATGGCTCGCTAATTTATCAAGCTCCTGAAGGCTCGCCGGAAACAGAAGTTACAAAGCAGCGGTCTAAAGACTGCTGCTCCATAACTTGTCTGCCTGCGGCAGACAGAAATCAACCCGATCAAATATGAACCTCAAGAACCAATGGCTCAAAACAGATAAGTTGGGCTGTTTCCGCTGTGTGGGATGCACCACATGCAGTGGAATGATCCTGTGCAAGACATTCAGGCACCCAGACACCACTCAAATTTGGAATTAAACATTTTATCACATGAACGAGTCATGTGGTTTACTTACTAAGTTGTTGCTGTGGCCTTTTCTACGTTGGCAAAACCTCTACGATGGCAAAACCTCTAACGCCAGTACGCGGATGGCCAATCATAGATCAGCAATCAGGACTGCACTTGATAAAGGAACAACAGACCAACCAGTAGCAAGGCACTTTCTAACAGCAAGACATAAAGTGTCTGATCTGAGGTTCATTCTCATTGATCATGTTCCTCCTCTCAGAAGAGGGGGGGGGGGGCAGGGACAATGCCCTCTTGAAACGTGAAACTAACTGGATATATAAGCTGGGTACCCTCCATCCCCATGGTCTCAACATGTCTAATGATTGGCACTGCTTTCTGTAATACCCTACTGATATCCCTCAGACCTAGGTGAGTACCACTGAATACTATCGATGATGTGAAACCTAAACTTGGGGAACCATCTTGCTGTAAGCTCCGTGTAATGATGGGGCATACATGGATAGATCAGGTTTAGTGGGTGTTATGATGGCTTTATAACTAAACATGGTAGACCTGGCTATAGGAGCACCTATTGTATGGATAATCTTGTTTGCTTGTCTTTTGCTATCCACATGTCATGCCTACTACTTATTGTTTGATGTACCTTGATTGCCACTTGTTAGCTCCTTGAACAATGATTGATTCCATGAGGTCATTGGCATGGCTCCTAAGGGAGATAGACACAAGGTATGTTATCCTGTATATACACTGCTATGGTCTTGTGGGATATAGCTTACATAGATGTTTGTGGTTTTGCTTGCCTACCTTTATCCTATTAATCGGCCACGTCAACTGCTGATTGACTGGTTATCCTTGATTGTCACTTGTTAGCTCCCTGACCGATGAATTTTCATTATGAGGTAGGAGACATGATTCTTAAAGGGGCTGGACACAAGGCGCTTAATCGTAGATTTATCCAGTTATGACATAATGAGACACAATGTAATATATATTTCTGATTAAATAACTTAGTCCTTATCTTCATGGAATTGCTCTTATTATGTATATTCATATCATGCATACTGTACTTATCATTGTACCAATCATACTTAGCATGATAGGTTGACATACCAAAGGGGCCATAACCACACATATGAGGGTGGTGACTGTATATTGTTTATGCACATATTATATGGCACTTGGGACATATATGATCTGCATGTAATGATATCTGCAATTTATAACCTGACCTGGCATGAATATAGCCTGACATATGATAGGTGACTGAATGACAGTGGAGTCGGATATGACCTGTATGTATTGACAGCTATATCTTCCTAGAGGCTGTGTATACATAGGTCATTAAGTAATGCGTGATTATACATTGATTATGGCAGAATATTATGTGGCCCAATTTTTTCATTATATTGCCCCATTCCCCGCTGTACAATTACATATTGTGGCCGATAATCCTCAAATACACTGTGACGTGAGCTAATCTATATGGATACTATAAATTTAGCGTGATTGAGCTATCTGGCTATATTTCGCTATGCAAATTAGCCATGCTTTCGTGAGGCAAGAGGCGGGCCGCAAATACGTGCCGTGGGAGCCATATCTTAATAACATCCACATACAGCTGTAACGGGTGCATGACAAGATAAGCACAGTTACTTACTTATGTGTGATTAATGCGTATATAACAAATCTGATAAATCCTGAATACTACAAAGGAATCTAACCCCTTAGGACCTGTGGTTTCGCCAAAAACATAATGGAAACACAATGTTAACATGGCACACCAAACTAACCCATTGCTAGTATCATGACTATACTAATCATAAATGACACCTAATCGCCTACATTTAGGCGCAATGAACCAAATAGCTTTGACAAAACTATTTAGGTATGTGAAGAGTATGCAAGACTAAACAGGACATATAACTGCAGTGTAAAGGTTGTTCTTCGCTTCACACTGAGGTTTTGCACAATAGATATACACACGATGATTGACGCACAACAGATATACACACAATGATTGACGCACAACAGATATACACACAATGATTGATGCACAACAGATATACACACGATGATTGATGCACAACAGATATACACACGATGATTGATGCACAATAGATATACACACGATGATTGACGCACAACAGATATACACACGATGATTGGTGCACAACAGATATACACACGATGATTGACGCACAACAGATATACACACGATGATTGACGCACAACAGATATACACACAATGATTGACGCACAACAGATATACACACGATGATTGATGCACAACAGATATACACACGATGATTGATGCACAACAGATATACACACGATGATTGACGCACAACAGATATACACACGATGATTGACGCACAACAGATATACACACGATGATTGACGCACAACAGATATACACACGATGATTGACGCACAACAGATATACACACGATGATTGGTGAACAATAGATATACACATGATGATTGACGCACAACAGATATACACACGATGATTGACGCACAACAGATATACACACGATGATTGGTGCACAATAGATATACACATGATGATTGACGCACAACAGATATACACACAATGATTGACGCACAACAGATATACACACGATGATTGACGCACAACAGATATACACACGATGATTGACGCACAACAGATATACACACGATGATTGACGCACAACAGATATACACACAATGATTGGTGAACAATAGATATACACATGATGATTGACACACAACAGATATACACACGATGATTGGTGCACAATAGATATACACACGATGATTGACGCACAACAGATATACACACGATGATTGGTGCACAATAGATATACACACAATGATTGGTGCACAATAGATATACACATGATGATTGACGCACAACAGATATACACACGATGATTGACGCACAACAGATATACACACGATGATTGACGCACAACAGATATACACACGATGATTGACGCACAATAGATATACACACGATGATTGACGCACAACAGATATACACACGATGATTGACGCACAATAGATATACACACGATGATTGACGCACAACAGATATACACACGATGATTGGTGCACAATAGATATACACATGATGATTGACGCACAACAGATATACACACAATGATTGACGCACAACAGATATACACACGATGATTGACGCACAACAGATATACACACGATGATTGACGCACAACAGATATACACACGATGATTGACGCACAACAGATATACACACAATTATTGGTGAACAATAGATATACACATGATGATTGACACACAACAGATATACACACGATGATTGGTGCACAATAGATATACACACGATGATTGACGCACAACAGATATACACACGATGATTGGTGCACAATAGATATACACACAATGATTGGTGCACAATAGATATACACACGATGATTGACGCACAACAGATATACACACGATGATTGACGCACAACAGATATACACACGATGATTGACGCACAACAGATATACACACGATGATTGACGCACAATAGATATACACACGATGATTGACGCACAACAGATATACACACGATGATTGGTGCACAACAGATATACACACAATGATTGATTCACAACAGATATACACTCGATGATTGATGCACAACAGATATACACACAATGATTGATTCACAACAGATATACACACGATGATTGGTGCACAACAGATATACACACGATGATTGGTGCACAACAGATATACACACGATGATTGACGCACAACAGATATACACACGATGATTGACGCACAACAGATATACACACGATGATTGACGCACAACAGATATGCACACGATGATTGACGCACAACAGATATACACACGATGATTGACGCACAACAGATATGCACACGATGATTGACGCACAATAGATATACACACGATGATTGACGCACAACCTGCCCTCCCTTCTCACAGGCAACCTGTGAGAAGGGAGGGCAGCGATATGGCACAAAGAGAGGGCTAGAGAGAGAGAGAGAAGCAGAAAGACTTAAAGGGACAGTATACTCAGGCAACCTGTGAGACGGGAGGGCAGCGCTATGGCACAAAGAGAGGGCTAGAGAGAGAGAGAAGGAGAAAGACTTAAAGGGACAGTATACTCAGGAACCTGTGAGACGGGAGGGCAGCGCTATGGCACAAAGAGAGGGCTAGAGAGAGAGAGAAGCAGAAAAAGACTTAAAGGGACAGTATACTCAGGCACCTGTGAGACGGGAGAGCAGCGCTATGGCACAAAGAGAGGGCTAGAGAGAAAGAGAAGCAGAAAGACTTAAAGGGACAGTATACTCAGGAACCTGTGAGACGGGAGGGCAGCGCTATGGCACAAAGAGAGGGCTAGAGAGAGAGAGAAGCAGAAAGACTTAAAGGGACAGTATACTCAGGAACCTGTGAGACGGGAGGGCAGCGCTATGGCACAAAGAGAGGGCTAGAGAGAAAGAGAAGCAGAAAGACTTAAAGGGACAGTATACTCAGGAACCTGTGAGACGGGAGGGCAGCGCTATGGCACAAAGAGAGGGCTAGAGAGAAAGAGAAGCAGAAAGACTTAAAGGGACAGTATACTCAGACAACCTGTGAGACGGGAGGGCAGCGCTATGGCACAAAGAGAGGGCTAGAGAGAGAGAGAAGCAGAAAAAGACTTAAAGGGACAGTATACTCAGGCACCTGTGAGACGGGAGAGCAGCGCTATGGCACAAAGAGAGGGCTAGAGAGAAAGAGAAGCAGAAAGACTTAAAGGGACAGTATACTCAGACAACCTGTGAGACGGGAGGGCAGCGCTATGGCACAAAGAGAGGGCTAGAGAGAAAGAGAAGCAGAAAAAGACTTAAAGGGACAGTATACTCAGGAACCTGTGAGACGGGAGGGCAGCGCTATGGCACAAAGAGAGGGCTAGAGAGAGAGAGAGAAGCAGAAAGACTTAAAGGGACAGTATACTCAGGAACCTGTGAGACGGGAGGGCAGCGCTATGGCACAAAGAGAGGGCTAGAGAGAGAGAGGCAGAAAGACTTAAAGGGACAGTATACTCAGGAACCTGTGAGAGGGGAGGACAGCGCTATGGCACAAAGAGAGGGCTAGAGAGAGAGAGAAGCAGAAAAAGACTTAAAGGGACAGTATACTCAGGAACCTGTGAGACGGGAGGGCAGCGCTATGGCACAAAGAGAGGGCTAGAGAGAAAGAGAAGCAGAAAAAGACTTAAAGGGACAGTATACTCAGACAACCTGTGAGACGGGAGGGCAGCGCTATGGCACAAAGAGAGGGCTAGAGAGAGAGAGAAGCAGAAAAAGACTTAAAGGGACAGTATACTCAGGAACCTGTGAGACGGGAGGGCAGCGCTATGGCACAAAGAGAAGGCTAGAGAGAGAAAGAAGCAGAAAGACTTAAAGGGACAGTATACTCAGGAACCTGTGAGACGGGAGGGCAGCGCTATGGCACAAAGAGAGGGCTAGAGAGAGAGAGAAGCAGAAAGACTTAAAGGGACAGTATACTCAGGAACCTGTGAGACGGGAGGGCAGCGCTATGGCACAAAGAGAGGGCTAGAGAGAAAGAGAAGCAGAAAAAGACTTAAAGGGACAGTATACTCAGGAACCTGTGAGACGGGAGGGCAGCGCTATGGCACAAAGAGAGGGCTAGAGAGAAAGAGAAGCAGAAAAAGACTTAAAGGGACAGTATACTCAGACAACCTGTGAGACGGGAGGGCAGCGCTATGGCACAAAGAGAGGGCTAGAGAGACAGAGAAGCAGAAAAACTTAAAGGGACAGTATACTCAGGAACCTGTGAGACGGGAGGGCAGCGCTATGGCACAAAGAGAGGGCTAGAGAGAGAGAGAAGCAGAAAAAGACTTAAAGGGACAGTATACTCAGGAACCTGTGAGACGGGAGGGCAGCGCTATGGCACAAAGAGAGGGCTAGAGAGAAAGAGAAGCAGAAAGACTTAAAGGGACAGTATACTCAGGAACCTGTGAGACGGGAGGGCAGCGCTATGGCACAAAGAGAGGGCTAGAGAGAAAGAGAAGCAGAAAAAGACTTAAAGGGACAGTATACTCAGACAACCTGTGAGACGGGAGGGCAGTGCTATGGCACAAAGAGAGGGCTAGACAGAGAAAGAGAAGCAGAAAAAGACTTAAAGGGACAGTATACTCAGGAACCTGTGAGACGGGAGGGCAGCGCTATGGCACAAAGAGAGGGCTAGAGAGAGAGAGAGAAGCAGAAAGACTTAAAGGGACAGTATACTCAGACAACCTGTGAGACGGGAGGGCAGTGCTATGGCACAAAGAGAGGGCTAGAGAGAAAGAGAAGCAGAAAAAGACTTAAAGGGACAGTATACTCAGGAACCTGTGAGACGGGAGAGCAGCGCTATGGCACAAAGAGAGGGCTAGAGAGAAAGAGAAGCAGAAAAAGACTTAAAGGGACAGTATACTCAGGAACCTGTGAGACGGGAGGGCAGCGCTATGGCACAAAGAGAGGGCTAGAGAGAAAGAAGCAGAAAAAGACTTAAAGGGACAGTATACTCAGGAACCTGTGAGACGGGAGGGCAGCGCTATGGCACAAAGAGAGGGCTAGAGAGAAAGAGAAGCAGAAAGACTTAAAGGGACAGTATACTCAGGAACCTGTGAGAGGGGAGGGCAGCGCTATGGCACAAAGAGAGGGCTAGAGAGAAAGAGAAGCAGAAAGACTTAAAGGGACAGTATACTCAGGCACCTGTGAGACGGGAGGGCAGCGCTATGGCACAAAGAGAGGGCTAGAGAGAAAGAAGCAGAAAGACTTAAAGGGACAGTATACTCAGGAACCTGTGAGACGGGAGGGCAGTGCTATGGCACAAAGAGAGGGCTAGAGAGAAAGAAGCAGAAAGACTTAAAGGGACAGTATACTCAGGAACCTGTGAGACGGGAGGGCAGCGCTATGGCACAAAGAGAGGGCTAGAGATAGAGAGAAGCAGAAAAAGACTTAAAGGGACAGTATACTCAGACAACCTGTGAGACGGGAGGGCAGCACTATGGCACAAAGAGAGGGCTAGAGAGAGAGAGAAGCAGAAAGACTTAAAGGGACAGTATACTCAGGAACCTGTGAGACGGGAGGGCAGCGCTATGGCACAAAGAGAGGGCTAGAGAGAAAGAGAAGCAGAAAGGCTTAAAGGGACAGTATACTCAGGAACCTGTGAGACGGGAGGGCAGCGCTATGGCACAAAGAGAGGGCTAGAGTGAGAGAGAAGCAGAAAGACTTAAAGGGACAGTATACTCAGGCAACCTGTGAGACGGGAGGGCAGCGCTATGGCACAAAGAGAGGGCTAGAGAGAAAGAGAAGCAGAAAAAGACTTAAAGGGACAGTATACTCAGGAACCTGTGAGACGGGAGGGCAGCGCTATGGCACAAAGAGAGGGCTAGAGAGAAAGAGAAGCAGAAAGACTTAAAGGGACAGTATACTCAGGAACCTGTGAGACGGGAGGGCAGCGCTATGGCACAAAGAGAGGGCTAGAGAGACAGAGAAGCAGAAAAAGACTTAAAGGGACAGTATACTCAGGCACCTGTGAGACGGGAGGGTAGTGCTATGGCACAAAGAGAGGGCTAGAGAGAAAGAGAAGCAGAAAGACTTAAAGGGACAGTATACTCAGGAACCTGTGAGAGGGGAGGGCAGCGCTATGGCACAAAGAGAGGGCTAGAGAGAGAGAGAAGCAGAAAAAGACTTAAAGGGACAGTATACTCAGGAACCTGTGAGACGGGAGGGCAGCGCTATGGCACAAAGAGAGGGCTAGAGAGAGAGAGAAGCAGAAAGACTTAAAGGGACAGTATACTCAGGAACCTGTGAGACGGGAGGGCAGTGCTATGGCACAAAGAGAGGGCTAGAGAGAAAGAAACAGAAAAAGACTTAAAGGGACAGTATACTCAGGCACCTGTGAGACGGGAGAGCAGCGCTATGGCACAAAGAGAGGGCTAGAGAGAAAGAGAAGCAGAAAGACTTAAAGGGACAGTATACTCAGGCACCTGTGAGACGGGAGAGCAGCGCTATGGCACAAAGAGAGGTCTGGAGAGAAAGAGAAGCAGAAAGACTTAAAGGGACAGTATACTCAGGCAACCTGTGAGACGGGAGGGCAGCGCTATGGCACAAAGAGAGGGCTAGAGAGAGAGAGAAGCAGAAAGACTTAAAGGGACAGTATACTCAGGAACCTGTGAGACGGGAGGGCAGTGCTATGGCACAAAGAGAGGGCTAGAGAGAAAGAAGCAGAAAGACTTAAAGGGACAGTATACTCAGGAACCTGTGAGACGGGAGGGCAGCGCTATGGCACAAAGAGAGGGCTAGAGAGAGAGAGAAGCAGAAAAAGACTTAAAGGGACAGTATACTCAGGAACCTGTGAGACGGGAGGGCAGCGCTATGGCACAAAGAGAGGGCTAGAGAGAAAGAGAAGCAGAAAAAGACTTAAAGGGACAGTATACTCAGGAACCTGTGAGAGGGGAGGGCAGCGCTATGGCACAAAGAGAGGGCTAGAGAGACAGAGAAGCAGAAAAAGACTTAAAGGGACAGTATACTCAGGAACCTGTGAGATAGGGAGGGCAGCGCTATGGCACAAAGAGAGGGCTAGAGAGAAAGAAGCAGAAAGACTTAAAGGGACAGTATACTCAGGAACCTGTGAGACGGGAGGGCAGCGCTATGGCACAAAGAGAGGGCTAGAGAGAGAGAGAAGGAGAAAGACTTAAAGGGACAGTATACTCAGGCACCTGTGAGACGGGAGGGCAGTGCTATGGCACAAAGAGAGGGCTAGAGAGAAAGAGAAGCAGAAAGACTTAAAGGGACAGTATACTCAGGCACCTGTGAGACGGGAGGGTAGTGCTATGGCACAAAGAGAGGGCTAGAGAGAAAGAGAAGCAGAAAGACTTAAAGGGACAGTATACTCAGGAACCTGTGAGAGGGGAGGGCAGCGCTATGGCACAAAGAGAGGGCTAGAGAGAGAGAGAAGCAGAAAAAGACTTAAAGGGACAGTATACTCAGGAACCTGTGAGACGGGAGGGCAGCGCTATGGCACAAAGAGAGGGCTAGAGAGAGAGAGAAGCAGAAAGACTTAAAGGGACAGTATACTCAGGAACCTGTGAGACGGGAGGGCAGTGCTATGGCACAAAGAGAGGGCTAGAGAGAAAGAAACAGAAAAAGACTTAAAGGGACAGTATACTCAGGCACCTGTGAGACGGGAGGGCAGCGCTATGGCACAAAGAGAGGTCTGGAGAGAAAGAGAAGCAGAAAGACTTAAAGGGACAGTATACTCAGGCAACCTGTGAGACGGGAGGGCAGCGCTATGGCACAAAGAGAGGGCTAGAGAGAAAGAGAAGCAGAAAGACTTAAAGGGACAGTATACTCAGACAACCTGTGAGAGGGGAGGGCAGCGCTATGGCACAAAGAGAGGGCTAGAGAGAAAGAGAAGCAGAAAGACTTAAAGGGACAGTATACTCAGGAACCTGTGAGACGGGAGGGCAGCGCTATGGCACAAAGAGAGGGCTAGAGAGAGAGAGAAGCAGAAAGACTTAAAGGGACAGTATACTCAGGAACCTGTGAGACGGGAGGGCAGTGCTATGGCACAAAGAGAGGGCTAGAGAGAAAGAAGCAGAAAGACTTAAAGGGACAGTATACTCAGGAACCTGTGAGACGGGAGGGCAGCGCTATGGCACAAAGAGAGGGCTAGAGAGAGAGAGAAGCAGAAAGACTTAAAGGGACAGTATACTCAGGAACCTGTGAGACGGGAGGGCAGCGCTATGGCACAAAGAGAGGGCTAGAGAGAAAGAGAAGCAGAAAAAGACTTAAAGGGACAGTATACTCAGGAACCTGTGAGAGGGGAGGGCAGCGCTATGGCACAAAGAGAGGGCTAGAGAGAAAGAGAAGCAGAAAAAGACTTAAAGGGACAGTATACTCAGGCAACCTGTGAGAGGGGAGAGCAGCGCTATGGCACAAAGAGAGGGCTAGAGAGAAAGAAGCAGAAAAAGACTTAAAGGGACAGTATACTCAGGAACCTGTGAGACGGGAGGGCAGCGCTATGGCACAAAGAGAGGGCTAGAGAGAGAGAGAAGCAGAAAGACTTAAAGGGACAGTATACTCAGGAACCTGAGAGACGGGAGGGCAGTGCTATGGCACAAAGAGAGGGCTGGAGAGAAAGAAGCAGAAAGACTTAAAGGGACAGTATACTCAGGAACCTGTGAGACGGGAGGGCAGCGCTATGGCACAAAGAGAGGGCTAGAGAGAGAGAGAAGCAGAAAGACTTAAAGGGACAGTATACTCAGGAACCTGTGAGACGGGAGGGCAGCGCTATGGCACAAAGAGAGGGCTAGAGAGAAAGAGAAGCAGAAAAAGACTTAAAGGGACAGTATACTCAGGAACCTGTGAGACGGGAGGGCAGCGCTATGGCACAAAGAGAGGGCTAGAGAGAAAGAGAAGCAGAAAGACTTAAAGGGACAGTATACTCAGGAACCTGTGAGACGGGAGGGCAGCGCTATGGCACAAAGAGAGGGCTAGAGAGAGAGAGAAGCAGAAAGACTTAAAGGGACAGTATACTCAGACAACCTGTGAGATGGGAGGGCAGCGCTATGGCACAAAGAGAGGGCTAGAGAGAGAGAGAAGCAGAAAGACTTAAAGGGACAGTATACTCAGGAACCTGTGAGACGGGAGGGCAGCGCTATGGCACAAAGAGAGGGCTAGAGAGAAAGAGAAGCAGAAAGACTTAAAGGGACAGTATACTCAGGAACCTGTGAGAGGGGAGGGCAGCGATATGGCACAAAGAGAGGGCTGGAGAGAAAGAAGCAGAAAGACTTAAAGGGACAGTATACTCAGGAACCTGTGAGACGGGAGGGCAGCGCTATGGCACAAAGAGAGGGCTAGAGAGAAAGAAGCAGAAAGACTTAAAGGGACAGTATACTCAGGAACCTGTGAGACGGGAGGGCAGCGCTATGGCACAAAGAGAGGGCTAGAGAGAAAGAGAAGGCAGAAAGACTTAAAGGGACAGTATACTCAGGAACCTGTGAGACGGGAGGGCAGCGCTATGGCACAAAGAGAGGGCTAGAGAGAAAGAGAAGCAGAAAGACTTAAAGGGACAGTATACTCAGGAACCTGTGAGACGGGAGGGCAGCGCTATGGCACAAAGAGAGGGCTAGAGAGAAAGAGAAGCAGAAAAAGACTTAAAGGGACAGTATACTCAGGCACCTGTGAGACGGGAGGGCAGCGCTATGGCACAAAGAGAGGGCTAGAGAGAAAGAGAAGCAGAAAGACTTAAAGGGACAGTATACTCAGGAACCTGTGAGACGGGAGGGCAGCGCTATGGCACAAAGAGAGGGCTAGAGAGAAAGAAGCAGAAAGACTTAAAGGGACAGTATACTCAGACAACCTGTGAGACGGGAGGGCAGTGCTATGGCACAAAGAGAGGGCTAGAGAGAGAGAGAGAAGCAGAAAAAGACTTAAAGGGACAGTATACTCAGGAACCTGTGAGACGGGAGGGCAGCGATATGGCACAAAGAGAGGGCTAGAGAGAAAGAGAAGCAGAAAAAGACTTAAAGGGACAGTATACTCAGGAACCTGTGAGAGGGGAGGGCAGCGCTATGGCACAAAGAGAGGGCTAGAGAGAAAGAAGCAGAAAGACTTAAAGGGACAGTATACTCAGGAACCTGTGAGACGGGAGGGCAGCGCTATGGCACAAAGAGAGGGCTAGAGAGAAAGAGAAGCAGAAAAAGACTTAAAGGGACAGTATACTCAGACAACCTGTGAGACGGGAGGGCAGCGCTATGGCACAAAGAGAGGGCTAGAGAGAGAGAGAGAAGCAGAAAAAGACTTAAAGGGACAGTATACTCAGGAACCTGTGAGACGGGAGGGCAGCACTATGGCACAAAGAGAGGGCTAGAGAGAGAGAGAAGCAGAAAGACTTAAAGGGACAGTATACTCAGGAACCTGTGAGACGGGAGGGCAGCGCTATGGCACAAAGAGAGGGCTAGAGAGAAAGAGAAGCAGAAAAAGACTTAAAGGGACAGTATACTCAGGAACCTGTGAGACGGGAGGGCAGCGCTATGGCACAAAGAGAGAGCTAGAGAGAAAGAGAAGCAGAAAAAGACTTAAAGGGACAGTATACTCAGGAACCTGTGAGACGGGAGGGCAGCGCTATGGCACAAAGAGAGGGCTAGAGAGAGAGAAAGAAGCAGAAAGACTTAAAGGGACAGTATACTCAGGCAACCTGTGAGACGGGAGGGCAGCGCTATGGCACAAAGAGAGGGCTAGAGAGAAAGAAGCAGAAAGACTTAAAGGGACAGTATACTCAGGAACCTGTGAGACGGGAGGGCAGCGCTATGGCACAAAGAGAGGGCTAGAGAGAAAGAGAAGCAGAAAGACTTAAAGGGACAGTATACTCAGGAACCTGTGAGACGGGAGGGCAGCGCTATGGCACAAAGAGAGGGCTAGAGAGAAAGAAGCAGAAAGACTTAAAGGGACAGTATACTCAGGAACCTGTGAGACGGGAGGGCAGCGCTATGGCACAAAGAGAGGGCTAGAGAGAAAGAGAAGCAGAAAGACTTAAAGGGACAGTATACTCAGGAACCTGTGAGACGGGAGGGCAGCGCTATGGCACAAAGAGAGGGCTAGAGAGAAAGAGAAGCAGAAAGACTTAAAGGGACAGGATACTCAGGAACCTGTGAGACGGGAGGGCAGCGCTATGGCACAAAGAGAGGGCTAGAGAGAAAGAGAAGCAGAAAGACTTAAAGGGACAGTATACTCAGACAACCTGTGAGACGGGAGGGCAGCGCTATGGCACAAAGAGAGAGCTAGAGAGAGAAAGAGAAGCAGAAAGACTTAAAGGGACAGTATACTCAGGAACCTGTGAGACGGGAGGGCAGCGCTATGGCACAAAGAGAGGGCTAGAGAGAAAGAAGCAGAAAGACTTAAAGGGACAGTATACTCAGGAACCTGTGAGAGGGGAGGGCAGCGCTATGGCACAAAGAGAGGGCTAGAGAGAAAGAGAAGCAGAAAGACTTAAAGGGACAGTATACTCAGGAACCTGTGAGACGGGAGGGCAGCGCTATGGCACAAAGAGAGGGCTAGAGAGAAAGAGAAGCAGAAAGACTTAAAGGGACAGTATACTCAGGAACCTGTGAGACGGGAGGGCAGCGCTATGGCACAAAGAGAGGGCTAGAGAGAAAGAGAAGCAGAAAAAGACTTAAAGGGACAGGATACTCAGGCAACCTGTGAGACGGGAGGGCAGCGCTATGGCACAAAGAGAGGGCTAGAGAGAAAGAGAAGCAGAAAGACTTAAAGGGACAGTATACTCAGACAACCTGTGAGACGGGAGGGCAGCGCTATGGCACAAAGAGAGGGCTAGAGAGACAGAGAAGCAGAAAAAGACTTAAAGGGACAGTATACTCAGACAACCTGTGAGACGGGAGGGCAGCGCTATGGCACAAAGAGAGAGCTAGAGAGAGAAAGAGAAGCAGAAAGACTTAAAGGGACAGTATACTCAGGAACCTGTGAGAGGGGAGGGCAGCGCTATGGCACAAAGAGAGGGCTAGAGAGAAAGAGAAGCAGAAAAAGACTTAAAGGGACAGTATACTCAGGAACCTGTGAGACGGGAGGGCAGCGCTATGGCACAAAGAGAGGGCTAGAGAGAAAGAGAAGCAGAAAAGACTTAAAGGGACAGTATACTCAGGAACCTGTGAGACGGGAGGGCAGCGCTATGGCACAAAGAGAGGGCTAGAGAGAAAGAGAAGCAGAAAAAGACTTAAAGGGACAGTATACTCAGGAACCTGTGAGACGGGAGGGCAGCGCTATGGCACAAAGAGAGGGCTAGAGAGAAAGAGAAGCAGAAAGACTTAAAGGGACAGTATACTCAGGAACCTGTGAGACGGGAGGGCAGCGCTATGGCACAAAGAGAGGGCTAGAGAGAAAGAGAAGCAGAAAGACTTAAAGGGACAGTATACTCAGGCAACCTGTGAGACGGGAGGGCAGCGCTATGGCACAAAGAGAGGGCTAGAGAGAGAGAGAAGCAGAAAGACTTAAAGGGACAGTATACTCAGACAACCTGTGAGACGGGAGGGCAGCACTATGGCACAAAGAGAGGGCTAGAGAGACAGAGAAGCAGAAAAAGACTTAAAGGGACAGTATACTCAGACAACCTGTGAGACGGGAGGGCAGCGCTATGGCACAAAGAGAGGGCTAGAGAGAAAGAAGCAGAAAAAGACTTAAAGGGACAGTATACTCAGGAACCTGTGAGACGGGAGGGCAGCGCTATGGCACAAAGAGAGGGCTAGAGAGAAAGAGAAGCAGAAAGACTTAAAGGGACAGTATACTCAGGAACCTGTGAGACGGGAGGGCAGCGCTATGGCACAAAGAGAGGGCTAGAGAGAGAGAGAAGCAGAAAAAGACTTAAAGGGACAGTATACTCAGGAACCTGTGAGACGGGAGGGCAGCGCTATGGCACAAAGAGAGGGCTAGAGAGAAAGAAGCAGAAAAAGACTTAAAGGGACAGTATACTCAGGAACCTGTGAGACGGGAGGGCAGCGCTATGGCACAAAGAGAGGGCTAGAGAGAAAGAGAAGCAGAAAGACTTAAAGGGACAGTATACTCAGGAACCTGTGAGACGGGAGGGCAGCGCTATGGCACAAAGAGAGGGCTAGAGAGAAAGAGAAGCAGAAAGACTTAAAGGGACAGTATACTCAGGAACCTGTGAGACGGGAGGGCAGCGCTATGGCACAAAGAGAGGGCTAGAGAGAAAGAGAAGCAGAAAGACTTAAAGGGACAGTATACTCAGGCACCTGTGAGACGGGAGGGCAGCGCTATGGCACAAAGAGAGGGCTAGAGAGAAAGAGAAGCAGAAAGACTTAAAGGGACAGTATACTCAGGAACCTGTGAGACGGGAGGGCAGCGCTATGGCACAAAGAGAGGGCTAGAGAGAGAGAGAAGCAGAAAGACTTAAAGGGACAGTATACTCAGGAACCTGTGAGACGGGAGGGCAGCGCTATGGCACAAAGAGAGGGCTAGAGAGAAAGAGAAGCAGAAAGACTTAAAGGGACAGTATACTCAGGAACCTGTGAGACGGGAGGGCAGCGCTATGGCACAAAGAGAGGGCTAGAGAGACAGAGAAGCAGAAAAAGACTTAAAGGGACAGTATACTCAGACAACCTGTGAGACGGGAGGGCAGCGCTATGGCACAAAGAGAGGGCTAGAGAGAAAGAGAAGCAGAAAGACTTAAAGGGACAGTATACTCAGGCAACCTGTGAGACGGGAGGGCAGCGCTATGGCACAAAGAGAGGGCTAGAGAGAGAGAGAGAAGCAGAAAGACTTAAAGGGACAGTATACTCAGACAACCTGTGAGACGGGAGGGCAGCGCTATGGCACAAAGAGAGGGCTAGAGAGACAGAGAAGCAGAAAAAGACTTAAAGGGACAGTATACTCAGACAACCTGTGAGACGGGAGGGCAGCGCTATGGCACAAAGAGAGGGCTAGAGAGAAAGAAGCAGAAAAAGACTTAAAGGGACAGTATACTCAGGAACCTGTGAGACGGGAGGGCAGCGCTATGGCACAAAGAGAGGGCTAGAGAGAAAGAAGCAGAAAGACTTAAAGGGACAGTATACTCAGGAACCTGTGAGACGGGAGGGCAGCGCTATGGCACAAAGAGAGGGCTAGAGAGAAAGAGAAGCAGAAAAGACTTAAAGGGACAGTATACTCAGGAACCTGTGAGACGGGAGGGCAGCGCTATGGCACAAAGAGAGGGCTAGAGAGAGAGAGAAGCAGAAAGACTTAAAGGGACAGTATACTCAGGAACCTGTGAGACGGGAGGGCAGCGCTATGGCACAAAGAGAGGGCTAGAGAGAAAGAGAAGCAGAAAGACTTAAAGGGACAGTATACTCAGGCAACCTGTGAGACGGGAGGGCAGCGCTATGGCACAAAGAGAGGGCTAGAGAGAAAGAGAAGCAGAAAAAGACTTAAAGGGACAGTATACTCAGGAACCTGTGAGAGGGGAGGGCAGCGCTATGGCACAAAGAGAGGGCTAGAGAGAGAGAGAAGCAGAAAAAGACTTAAAGGGACAGTATACTCAGGAACCTGTGAGACGGGAGGGCAGCGCTATGGCACAAAGAGAGGGCTAGAGAGAGAGAGAAGGAAAAAGACTTAAAGGGACAGTATACTCAGGAACCTGTGAGACGGGAGAGCAGCGCTATGGCACAAAGAGAGGGCTAGAGAGAAAGAAGCAGAAAAAGACTTAAAGGGACAGTATACTCAGGAACCTGTGAGACGGGAGGGCAGCGCTATGGCACAAAGAGAGGGCTAGAGAGAAAGAGAAGCAGAAAAAGACTTAAAGGGACAGTATACTCAGGAACCTGTGAGACGGGAGGGCAGTGCTATGGCACAAAGAGAGGGCTAGAGAGAAAGAAGCAGAAAGACTTAAAGGGACAGTATACTCAGACAACCTGTGAGACGGGAGGGCAGCGCTATGGCACAAAGAGAGGGCTAGAGAGAGAGAGAGAAGCAGAAAGACTTAAAGGGACAGTATACTCAGGAACCTGTGAGAGGGGAGGGCAGCGCTATGGCACAAAGAGAGGGCTAGAGAGAAAGAGAAGCAGAAAGACTTAAAGGGACAGTATACTCAGACAACCTGTGAGATGGGAGGGCAGCGCTATGGCACAAAGAGAGGGCTAGAGAGACAGAGAAGCAGAAAAAGACTTAAAGGGACAGTATACTCAGGAACCTGTGAGACGGGAGGGCAGCGCTATGGCACAAAGAGAGGGCTAGAGAGAGAGAGAAGCAGAAAAAGACTTAAAGGGACAGTATACTCAGACACCTGTGAGACGGGAGGGCAGCGCTATGGCACAAAGAGAGGGCTAGAGAGAAAGAGAAGCAGAAAGACTTAAAGGGACAGTATACTCAGGAACCTGTGAGACGGGAGGGCAGCGCTATGGCACAAAGAGAGGGCTAGAGAGAGAGAGAAGCAGAAAGACTTAAAGGGACAGTATACTCAGGAACCTGTGAGACGGGAGGGCAGCGCTATGGCACAAAGAGAGGGCTAGAGAGAAAGAGAAGCAGAAAGACTTAAAGGGACAGTATACTCAGGCAACCTGTGAGACGGGAGGGCAGCGCTATGGCACAAAGAGAGGGCTAGAGAGAGAGAGAAGGAGAAAGACTTAAAGGGACAGTATACTCAGGAACCTGTGAGACGGGAGGGCAGCGCTATGGCACAAAGAGAGGGCTAGAGAGAGAGAGAAGGAGAAAGACTTAAAGGGACAGTATACTCAGGAACCTGTGAGACGGGAGGGCAGCGCTATGGCACAAAGAGAGGGCTAGAGAGAGAGAGAAGCAGAAAGACTTAAAGGGACAGTATACTCAGGAACCTGTGAGACGGGAGGGCAGCGCTATGGCACAAAGAGAGGGCTAGAGAGAAAGAGAAGCAGAAAGACTTAAAGGGACAGTATACTCAGGCAACCTGTGAGAGGGGAGGGCAGTGCTATGGCACAAAGAGAGGGCTAGAGAGAAAGAGAAGCAGAAAAAGACTTAAAGGGACAGTATACTCAGGAACCTGTGAGACGGGAGGGCAGCGCTATGGCACAAAGAGAGGGCTAGAGAGAGAGAGAAGCAGAAAGACTTAAAGGGACAGTATACTCAGACAACCTGTGAGACGGGAGGGCAGCGTTATGGCACAAAGAGAGGGCTAGAGAGAAAGAAGCAGAAAGACTTAAAGGGACAGTATACTCAGGAACCTGTGAGACGGGAGGGCAGCGCTATGGCACAAAGAGAGGGCTAGAGAGAGAGAGAGAAGCAGAAAGACTTAAAGGGACAGTATACTCAGACAACCTGTGAGACGGGAGGGCAGTGCTATGGCACAAAGAGAGGGCTAGAGAGAAAGAGAAGCAGAAAAAGACTTAAAGGGACAGTATACTCAGGAACCTGTGAGACGGGAGGGCAGCGCTATGGCACAAAGAGAGGGCTAGAGAGAAAGAGAAGCAGAAAAAGACTTAAAGGGACAGTATACTCAGGAACCTGTGAGACGGGAGGGCAGCGCTATGGCACAAAGAGAGGGCTAGAGAGAAGAGAAGCAGAAAGACTTAAAGGGACAGTATACTCAGGAACCTGTGAGACGGGAGGGCAGCGCTATGGCACAAAGAGAGGGCTAGAGAGAGAGAGAAGCAGAAAGACTTAAAGGGACAGTATACTCAGGAACCTGTGAGACGGGAGGGCAGCGCTATGGCACAAAGAGAGGGCTAGAGAGAGAGAGAAGCAGAAAAAGACTTAAAGGGACAGTATACTCAGGAACCTGTGAGACGGGAGGGCAGCGCTATGGCACAAAGAGAGGGCTAGAGAGAAAGAGAAGCAGAAAAGACTTAAAGGGACAGTATACTCAGGAACCTGTGAGACGGGAGGGCAGCGCTATGGCACAAAGAGAGGGCTAGAGAGAAAGAGAAGCAGAAAGACTTAAAGGGACAGTATACTCAGGAACCTGTGAGACGGGAGGGCAGCGCTATGGCACAAAGAGAGGGCTAGAGAGAAAGAAGCAGAAAAAGACTTAAAGGGACAGTATACTCAGGAACCTGTGAGACGGGAGGGCAGCGCTATGGCACAAAGAGAGGGCTAGAGAGAAAGAGAAGCAGAAAAAGACTTAAAGGGACAGTATACTCAGACAACCTGTGAGACGGGAGGGCAGCGCTATGGCACAAAGAGAGGGCTAGAGAGAAAGAGAAGCAGAAAGACTTAAAGGGACAGTATACTCAGGAACCTGTGAGACGGGAGGGCAGCGCTATGGCACAAAGAGAGGGCTAGAGAGAAAGAGAAGCAGAAAAGACTTAAAGGGACAGTATACTCAGGAACCTGTGAGACGGGAGGGCAGCGCTATGGCACAAAGAGAGGGCTAGAGAGAAAGAGAAGCAGAAAGACTTAAAGGGACAGTATACTCAGGAACCTGTGAGACGGGAGGGCAGCGCTATGGCACAAAGAGAGGGCTAGAGAGAAAGAGAAGCAGAAAGACTTAAAGGGACAGTATACTCAGGAACCTGTGAGACGGGAGGGCAGCGCTATGGCACAAAAGAGAGGGCTAGAGAGAGAGAGAAGCAGAAAGACTTAAAGGGACAGTATACTCAGGAACCTGTGAGACGGGAGGGCAGCGCTATGGCACAAAGAGAGGGCTAGAGAGAAAGAGAAGCAGAAAGACTTAAAGGGACAGTATACTCAGGAACCTGTGAGACGGGAGGGCAGCGCTATGGCACAAAGAGAGGGCTAGAGAGAAAGAGAAGCAGAAAGACTTAAAGGGACAGTATACTCAGGCAACCTGTGAGACGGGAGGGCAGCGCTATGGCACAAAGAGAGGGCTAGAGAGAAAGAGAAGCAGAAAGACTTAAAGGGACAGTATACTCAGGAAACCTGTGAGACGGGGAGGGCAGCGCTATGGCACAAAGAGAGGGCTAGAGAGAGAGAGAAGCAGAAAAAGACTTAAAGGGACAGTATACTCAGAACCTGTGAGACGGGAGGGCAGCGCTATGGCACAAAGAGAGGGCTAGAGAGAAAGAGAAGCAGAAAGACCTTAAAGGGACAGTATACTCAGGAACCTGTGAGACGGGGAGGGCAGCGCTATGGCACAAAGAGAGGGCTAGAGAGAAGAGAGAAGCAGAAAGACTTAAAGGGACAGTATACTCAGGAACCTGTGAGACGGGAGGGCAGCGCTATGGCACAAAGAGAGGGCTAGAGAGAAGAGAAGCAGAAAAGACTTAAAGGGACAGTATACTCAGGAACCTGTGAGACGGGAGGGCAGCGCTATGGCACAAAGAGAGGGCTAGAGAGAAGAGAAGCAGAAAAGACTTAAAGGGACAGTATACTCAGGAACCTGTGAGACGGGAGGGCAGCGCTATGGCACAAAGAGAGGGCTAGAGAGAAAGAGAAGCAGAAAAGACTTAAAGGGACAGTATACTCAGGAACCTGTGAGACGGGAGGGCAGCGCTATGGCACAAAGAGAGGGCTAGAGAGAGAGAGAAGCAGAAAGACTTAAAGGGACAGTATACTCAGGAACCTGTGAGATGGGAGGGCAGCGCTATGGCACAAAGAGAGGGCTAGAGAGAAAGAGAAGCAGAAAGACTTAAAGGGACAGTATACTCAGGAACCTGTGAGACGGGAGGGCAGCGCTATGGCACAAAGAGAGGGCTAGAGAGAAAGAGAAGCAGAAAGACTTAAAGGGACAGTATACTCAGGAAACCTGTGAGACGGGAGGGCAGCGCTATGGCACAAAGAGAGGGCTAGAGAGAGAGAGAAGCAGAAAGACTTAAAGGGACAGTATACTCAGGAACCTGTGAGACGGGAGGGCAGCGCTATGGCACAAAGAGAGGGCTAGAGAGAAAGAGAAGCAGAAAGACTTAAAGGGACAGTATACTCAGGAACCTGTGAGACGGGAGGGCAGCGCTATGGCACAAAGAGAGGGCTAGAGAGAGAGAGAAGCAGAAAGACTTAAAGGGACAGTATACTCAGGAACCTGTGAGACGGGAGGGCAGCGCTATGGCACAAAGAGAGGGCTAGAGAGAGAGAGAAGCAGAAAGACTTAAAGGGACAGTATACTCAGGAACCTGTGAGACGGGAGGGCAGCGCTATGGCACAAAGAGAGGGCTAGAGAGAAAGAGAAGCAGAAAAGACTTAAAGGGACAGTATACTCAGGAACCTGTGAGACGGGAGGGCAGCGCTATGGCACAAAGAGAGGGCTAGAGAGAAAGAGAAGCAGAAAAGACTTAAAGGGACAGTATACTCAGGAACCTGTGAGACGGGAGGGCAGCGCTATGGCACAAAGAGAGGGCTAGAGAGAAAGAGAAGCAGAAAAGACTTAAAGGGACAGTATACTCAGAAACCTGTGAGACGGGAGGGCAGCGCTATGGCACAAAGAGAGGGCTAGAGAGAAAGAGAAGCAGAAAGACTTAAAGGGACAGTATACTCAGGAACCTGTGAGACGGGAGGGCAGCGCTATGGCACAAAGAGAGGGCTAGAGAGAAAGAGAAGCAGAAAGACTTAAAGGGACAGTATACTCAGGAACCTGTGAGAGGGGAGGGCAGCGCTATGGCACAAAGAGAGGGCTAGAGAGAAGAGAAGCAGAAAGACTTAAAGGGACAGTATACTCAGGAACCTGTGAGACAGGGAGGGCAGCGCTATGGCACAAAGAGAGGGCTAGAGAGAAAGAGAAGCAGAAAGACTTAAAGGGACAGTATACTCAGGAACCTGTGAGACGGGAGGGCAGCGCTATGGCACAAAGAGAGGGCTAGAGAGAAGAGAAGCAGAAAGACTTAAAGGGACAGTATACTCAGGAACCTGTGAGACGGGAGGGCAGCGCTATGGCACAAAGAGAGGGCTAGAGAGAGAGAGAAGGAGAAAGACTTAAAGGGACAGTATACTCAGGAACCTGTGAGACGGGAGGGCAGCGCTATGGCACAAAGAGAGGGCTAGAGAGAAAGAGAAGCAGAAAGACTTAAAGGGACAGTATACTCAGGAACCTGTGAGACGGGAGGGCAGCGCTATGGCACAAAGAGAGGGCTAGAGAGAAAGAGAAGCAGAAAAGACTTAAAGGGACAGTATACTCAGGAACCTGTGAGACGGGAGGGCAGCGCTATGGCACAAAGAGAGGGCTAGAGAGAGAGAGAAGCAGAAAGACTTAAAGGGACAGTATACTCAGGAACCTGTGAGACGGGAGGGCAGCGCTATGGCACAAAGAGAGGGCTAGAGAGAGAGAGAAGCAGAAAAGACTTAAAGGGACAGTATACTCAGGAACCTGTGAGACGGGAGGGCAGCGCTATGGCACAAAGAGAGGGCTAGAGAGAAAGAGAAGCAGAAAAGACTTAAAGGGACAGTATACTCAGGAACCTGTGAGACGGGAGGGCAGCGCTATGGCACAAAGAGAGGGCTAGAGAGAGAGAGAAGCAGAAAAAGACTTAAAGGGACAGTATACTCAGGAACCTGTGAGACGGGAGGGCAGCGCTATGGCACAAAGAGAGGGCTAGAGAGAAAGAGAAGCAGAAAGACTTAAAGGGACAGTATACTCAGGAACCTGTGAGACGGGAGGGCAGCGCTATGGCACAAAGAGAGGGCTAGAGAGAAAGAGAAGCAGAAAGACTTAAAGGGACAGTATACTCAGGAACCTGTGAGACGGGAGGGCAGCGCTATGGCACAAAGAGAGGGCTAGAGAGAAAGAGAAGCAGAAAGACTTAAAGGGACAGTATACTCAGGAACCTGTGAGACGGGAGGGCAGCGCTATGGCACAAAGAGAGGGCTAGAGAGAAAGAGAAGCAGAAAGACTTAAAGGGACAGTATACTCAGGAACCTGTGAGACGGGAGGGCAGCGCTATGGCACAAAGAGAGGGCTAGAGAGAAGAGAGAAGCAGAAAGACTTAAAGGGACAGTATACTCAGGAACCTGTGAGACGGGAGGGCAGCGCTATGGCACAAAGAGAGGGCTAGAGAGAAGAGAAGCAGAAAGACTTAAAGGGACAGTATACTCAGGAACCTGTGAGACGGGAGGGCAGCGCTATGGCACAAAGAGAGGGCTAGAGAGAAAGAGAAGCAGAAAGACTTAAAGGGACAGTATACTCAGGAACCTGTGAGACGGGAGGGCAGCGCTATGGCACAAAGAGAGGGCTAGAGAGAAAGAGAAGCAGAAAGACTTAAAGGGACAGTATACTCAGGAACCTGTGAGAGGGGAGGGCAGCGCTATGGCACAAAGAGAGGGCTAGAGAGAGAGAGAAGCAGAAAGACTTAAAGGGACAGTATACTCAGGAACCTGTGAGACGGGAGGGCAGCGCTATGGCACAAAGAGAGGGCTAGAGAGAAAGAGAAGCAGAAAGACTTAAAGGGACAGTATACTCAGGAACCTGTGAGACGGGAGGGCAGCGCTATGGCACAAAGAGAGGGCTAGAGAGAAAGAGAAGCAGAAAGACTTAAAGGGACAGTATACTCAGGAACCTGTGAGACGGGAGGGCAGCGCTATGGCACAAAGAGAGGGCTAGAGAGAAGAGAAGCAGAAAGACTTAAAGGGACAGTATACTCAGGAACCTGTGAGACGGGAGGGCAGCGCTATGGCACAAAGAGAGGGCTAGAGAGAGAGAGAAGCAGAAAGACTTAAAGGGACAGTATACTCAGAACCTGTGAGACGGGAGGGCAGCGCTATGGCACAAAGAGAGGGCTAGAGAGAAGAGAAGCAGAAAGACTTAAAGGGACAGTATACTCAGGAACCTGTGAGACGGGAGGGCAGCGCTATGGCACAAAGAGAGGGCTAGAGAGAAAGAGAAGCAGAAAAGACTTAAAGGGACAGTATACTCAGGAACCTGTGAGACAGGGAGGGCAGCGCTATGGCACAAAGAGAGGGCTAGAGAGAGAGAGAAGCAGAAAGACTTAAAGGGACAGTATACTCAGGAACCTGTGAGACGGGAGGGCAGCGCTATGGCACAAAGAGAGGGCTAGAGAGAAAGAGAAGCAGAAAGACTTAAAGGGACAGTATACTCAGGAACCTGTGAGACGGGAGGGCAGCGCTATGGCACAAAGAGAGGGCTAGAGAGAAAGAGAAGCAGAAAAAGACTTAAAGGGACAGTATACTCAGGAACCTGTGAGACGGGAGGGCAGCGCTATGGCACAAAGAGAGGGCTAGAGAGAAAGAGAAGCAGAAAGACTTAAAGGGACAGTATACTCAGGAACCTGTGAGACGGGAGGGCAGCGCTATGGCACAAAGAGAGGGCTAGAGAGAGAAGAGAAGCAGAAAGACTTAAAGGGACAGTATACTCAGGAACCTGTGAGACGGGAGGGCAGCGCTATGGCACAAAGAGAGGGCTAGAGAGAGAAGAGAAGCAGAAAGACTTAAAGGGACAGTATACTCAGGAACCTGTGAGACGGGAGGGCAGCGCTATGGCACAAAGAGAGGGCTAGAGAGAAAGAGAAGCAGAAAGACTTAAAGGGACAGTATACTCAGGAACCTGTGAGACGGGAGGGCAGCGCTATGGCACAAAGAGAGGGCTAGAGAGAGAGAGAAGCAGAAAGACTTAAAGGGACAGTATACTCAGAAACCTGTGAGACGGGAGGGCAGCGCTATGGCACAAAGAGAGGGCTAGAGAGAAAGAGAAGCAGAAAGACTTAAAGGGACAGTATACTCAGGAACCTGTGAGACGGGAGGGCAGCGCTATGGCACAAAGAGAGGGCTAGAGAGAAAGAGAAGCAGAAAGACTTAAAGGGACAGTATACTCAGGAAACCTGTGAGACGGGAGGGCAGGCTATGGCACAAAGAGAGGGCTAGAGAGAAGAGAGAAGCAGAAAGACTTAAAGGGACAGTATACTCAGGAACCTGTGAGACGGGAGGGCAGCGCTATGGCACAAAGAGAGGGCCTAGAGAGTAGAGAGAAGCCAGAAAGACTTAAAGGGACAGTATACTCAGGAACCTGTGAGACCGGGAGGGCAGCGCTATGGCACAAAGAGAGGGAAGAGAGAGAGAGAAGCAGAAAGACTTAAAGGGACAGGTATACTTCAGAACCTGTGAGACGGGATGAGGGGCAGCGCTATGGCACAAAGAGAGGGCTAGAGAGAGAGAGAGAAGCAGAAAGACTTAAAGGGACAGTATACTCAGGAAACCTGTGAGACGGGAGGGCAGCGCTATTGCACAAAGAAGAGGGCTAGAGAGAAAGAGAAGCAGAAAGACTTAAAGGGACAGTATACTCAGACACCTGTGAGACGGGGAGGGCAGCGCTATGGCACAAAGAGAGGGCTAGAGAGAGTGAGAAGCAGAAAGACTTAAAGGGACAGTATACTCAGGAACCTGTGAGACGGGAGGGCAGCGCTATGGCACAAAGAGAGGGCTAGAGAGAAGAGAAGCAGAAAAAGACTTAAAGGGACAGGATACTCAGGAACCTGTGAGACGGGGAGGGCAGCGCTATGGCACAAAGAGAGGGCTAGAGAGAAAGAGAAGCAGAAAGACTTAAAGGGACAGTATACTCAGGAACCTGTGAGACGGGAGGGCAGCGCTATGGCACAAAGAGAGGGCTAGAGAGAGAAGAGAAGCAGAAAGACTTAAAGGGACAGTATACTCAGGAACCTGTGAGACGGGAGGGCAGCGCTATGGCACAAAGAGAGGGCTAGAGAGAAAGAGAAGCAGAAAGACTTAAAGGGACAGTATACTCAGGAACCTGTGAGACGGGAGGGCAGCGCTATGGCACAAAGAGAGGGCTAGAGAGAAAGAGAAGCAGAAAGACTTAAAGGGACAGTATACTCAGGAACCTGTGAGACGGGAGGGCAGCGCTATGGCACAAAGAGAGGGCTAGAGAGAGAGAGAAGCAGAAAGACTTAAAGGGACAGTATACTCAGGAACCTGTGAGACGGGAGGGCAGCGCTAAGGCACAAAGAGAGGGCTAGAGAGAAGAGAAGCAGAAAGACTTAAAGGGACAGTATACTCAGGAACCTGTGAGACGGGAGGGCAGCGCTATGGCACAAAGAGAGGGCTAGAGAGAAAGAGAAGCAGAAAGACTTAAAGGGACAGTATACTCAGGAACCTGTGAGACGGGAGGGCAGCGCTATGGCACAAAGAGAGGGCTAGAGAGAAGAGAAGCAGAAAGACTTAAAGGGACAGTATACTCAGGAACCTGTGAGACGGGAGGGCAGCGCTATGGCACAAAGAGAGGGCTAGAGAGAGAGAGAGAAGCAGAAAGACTTAAAGGGACAGTATACTCAGGAACCTGTGAGACGGGAGGGCAGCGCTATGGCACAAAGAGAGGGCTAGAGAGAAAGAGAAGCAGAAAGACTTAAAGGGACAGTATACTCAGGCAACCTGTGAGACGGGAGGGCAGCGCTATGGCACAAAGAGAGGGCTAGAGAGAGAGAGAAGCAGAAAGACTTAAAGGGACAGTATACTTACGAACCTGTGAGACGGGAGGGCAGCGCTAAGGCACAAAGAGAGGGCTAGAGAGAGAGAGAGAGGCAGAAAGACTTAAAGGGACAGTATACTCAGGAACCTGTGAGACGGGAGGGCAGCGCTATGGCACAAAGAGAGGGCTAGAGAGAAAGAAGCAGAAAGACTTAAAGGGACAGTATACTCAGGCACCTGTGAGACGGGAGGGCAGCGCTATGGCACAAAGAGAGGGCTAGAGAGAGAGAGAAGCAGAAAGACTTAAAGGGACAGTATACTCAGGCACCTGTGAGACGGGAGGGCAGCGCTATGGCACAAAGAGAGGGCTAGAGAGAAAGAGAAGCAGAAAAAGACTTAAAGGGACAGTATACTCAGGAACCTGTGAGACGGGAGGGCAGCGCTATGGCACAAAGAGAGGGCTAGAGAGAAAGAGAAGCAGAAAAACTTAAAGGGACAGTATACTCAGGAACCTGTGAGACGGGAGGGCAGCGCTATGGCACAAAGAGAGGGCTAGAGAGAGAAAGAAGCAGAAAAAGACTTAAAGGGACAGTATACTCAGACAACCTGTGAGACGGGAGGGCAGCGCTATGGCACAAAGAGAGGGCTAGAGAGAAAGAGAAGCAGAAAAAGACTTAAAGGGACAGTATACTCAGGAACCTGTGAGACGGGAGAGCAGCGCTATGGCACAAAGAGAGGGCTAGAGAGAAAGAGAAGCAGAAAGACTTAAAGGGACAGTATACTCAGGAACCTGTGAGACGGGAGGGCAGCGCTATGGCACAAAGAGAGGGCTAGAGAGAGAGAGAAGCAGAAAGACTTAAAGGGACAGTATACTCAGGAACCTGTGAGACGGGAGGGCAGCGCTATGGCACAAAGAGAGGGCTAGAGAGAGAAAGAAGCAGAAAGACTTAAAGGGACAGTATACTCAGGAACCTGTGAGACGGGAGGGCAGCGCTATGGCACAAAGAGAGGGCTAGAGAGAAAGAGAAGCAGAAAGACTTAAAGGGACAGTATACTCAGGAACCTGTGAGACGGGAGGGCAGCGCTATGGCACAAAGAGAGGGCTAGAGAGAGAGAAGCAGAAAGACTTAAAGGGACAGTATACTCAGGCAACCTGTGAGACGGGAGGGCAGCGCTATGGCACAAAGAGAGGGCTAGAGAGAGAGAGAGAAGCAGAAAGACTTAAAGGGACAGTATACTCAGGAACCTGTGAGACGGGAGGGCAGCGCTATGGCACAAAGAGAGGGCTAGAGAGAAAGAGAAGCAGAAAGACTTAAAGGGACAGTATACTCAGGAACCTGTGAGACGGGAGGGCAGCGCTATGGCACAAAGAGAGGGCTAGAGAGAAGAGAAGCAGAAAGACTTAAAGGGACAGTATACTCAGGAACCTGTGAGACGGGAGGGCAGCGCTATGGCACAAAGAGAGGGCTAGAGAGAAAGAGAAGCAGAAAGACTTAAAGGGACAGTATACTCAGGAACCTGTGAGACGGGAGGGCAGCGCTATGGCACAAAGAGAGGGCTAGAGAGAAAGAGAAGCAGAAAAAGACTTAAAGGGACAGTATACTCAGGAACCTGTGAGACGGGAGGGCAGCGCTATGGCACAAAGAGAGGGCTAGAGAGAGAGAGAAGCAGAAAAAGACTTAAAGGGACAGTATACTCAGGAACCTGTGAGACGGGAGGGCAGCGCTATGGCACAAAGAGAGGGCTAGAGAGAGAGAGAGAAGCAGAAAGACTTAAAGGGACAGTATACTCAGGAACCTGTGAGACGGGAGGGCAGCGCTATGGCACAAAGAGAGGGCTAGAGAGAAGAGAAGCAGAAAGACTTAAAGGGACAGTATACTCAGGAACCTGTGAGACGGGAGGGCAGCGCTATGGCACAAAGAGAGGGCTAGAGAGAAAGAGAAGCAGAAAAAGACTTAAAGGGACAGTATACTCAGGAACCTGTGAGACGGGAGGGCAGCGCTATGGCACAAAGAGAGGGCTAGAGAGAGAAAGAGAAGCAGAAAGACTTAAAGGGACAGTATACTCAGGCACCTGTGAGACGGGAGGGCAGCGTTATGGCACAAAGAGAGGGCTAGAGAGAAAGAGAAGCAGAAAGACTTAAAGGGACAGTATACTCAGGAACCTGTGAGACGGGAGGGCAGCGCTATGGCACAAAGAGAGGGCTAGAGAGAAAGAAGCAGAAAGACTTAAAGGGACAGTATACTCAGGAACCTGTGAGAGGGGAGGGCAGCGCTATGGCACAAAGAGAGGGCTAGAGAGAAAGAAGCAGAAAGACTTAAAGGGACAGTATACTCAGGAACCTGTGAGACGGGAGGGCAGCGCTATGGCACAAAGAGAGGGCTAGAGAGAAAGAGAAGCAGAAAGACTTAAAGGGACAGTATACTCAGGAACCTGTGAGACGGGAGGGCAGAGCTATGGCACAAAGAGAGGGCTAGAGAGAAAGAAGCAGAAAAGACTTAAAGGGACAGTATACTCAGGAACCTGTGAGAGGGGAGGGCAGCGCTATGGCACAAAGAGAGGGCTAGAGAGAAAGAGAAGCAGAAAGACTTAAAGGGACAGTATACTCAGGCAACCTGTGAGACGGGAGGGCAGCGCTATGGCACAAAGAGAGGGCTAGAGAGAAAGAGAAGCAGAAAGACTTAAAGGGACAGTATACTCAGGCACCTGTGAGACGGGAGGGCAGCGCTATGGCACAAAGAGAGGGCTAGAGAGAAAGAGAAGCAGAAAGACTTAAAGGGACAGTATACTCAGGAACCTGTGAGAGGGGAGGGCAGCGCTATGGCACAAAGAGAGGGCTAGAGAGAAAGAGAAGCAGAAAGACTTAAAGGGACAGTATACTCAGGAACCTGTGAGAGGGGAGGGCAGCGCTATGGCACAAAGAGAGGGCTAGAGAGAAAGAGAAGCAGAAAGACTTAAAGGGACAGTATACTCAGGAACCTGTGAGAGGGGAGGGCAGCGCTATGGCACAAAGAGAGGGCTAGAGAGAAAGAGAAGCAGAAAGACTTAAAGGGACAGTATACTCAGGAACCTGTGAGAGGGGAGGGCAGCGCTATGGCACAAAGAGAGGGCTAGAGAGAAAGAGAAGCAGAAAGACTTAAAGGGACAGTATACTCAGGAACCTGTGAGAGGGGAGGGCAGCGCTATGGCACAAAGAGAGGGCTAGAGAGAAAGAAGCAGAAAGACTTAAAGGGACAGTATACTCAGTAACCTGTGAGACGGGAGGGCAGTGCTATGGCACAAAGAGAGGGCTAGAGAGACAGAGAAGCAGAAAAAGACTTAAAGGGACAGTATACTCAGACAACCTGTGAGACGGGAGGGCAGTGCTATGGCACAAAGAGAGGGCTGGAGAGAAAGAAGCAGAAAAAGACTTAAAGGGACAGTATACTCAGGAACCTGTGAGACGGGAGGGCAGCGCTATGGCACAAAGAGAGGGCTAGAGAGACAGAGAAGCAGAAAAAGACTTAAAGGGACAGTATACTCAGGAACCTGTGAGACGGGAGGGCAGCGCTATGGCACAAAGAGAGGGCTAGAGAGAAAGAGAAGCAGAAAGACTTAAAGGGACAGTATACTCAGGAACCTGTGAGACGGGAGGGCAGCACTATGGCACAAAGAGAGGGCTAGAGAGAAAGAGAAGCAGAAAGACTTAAAGGGACAGTATACTCAGGAACCTGTGAGACGGGAGGGCAGCGCTATGGCACAAAGAGAGGGCTAGAGAGAAAGAGAAGCAGAAAAAGACTTAAAGGGACAGTATACTCAGGAACCTGTGAGACGGGAGGGCAGCGCTATGGCACAAAGAGAGGGCTAGAGAGAAAGAGAAGCAGAAAAATACTTAAAGGGACAGTATACTCAGGAACCTGTGAGACGGGAGGGCAGCGCTATGGCACAAAGAGAGGGCTAGAGAGACAGAGAAGCAGAAAAAGACTTAAAGGGACAGTATACTCAGGAACCTGTGAGACGGGAGAGCAGCGCTATGGCACAAAGAGAGGGCTCTAGAGAAAGAGAAGCAGAAAAAGACTTAAAGGGACAGTATACTCAGGAACCTGTGAGACGGGAGGGCAGCGCTATGGCACAAAGAGACGGCTAGAGAGAAAGAAGCAGAAAAAGACTTAAAGGGACAGTATACTTAGGAACCTGTGAGACGGGAGGGCAGCGCTATGGCACAAAGAGAGGGCTAGAGAGAAAGAGAAGCAGAAAAAGACTTAAAGGGACAGTATACTCAGGAACCTGTGAGACGGGAGGGCAGCGCTATGGCACAAAGAGAGGGGTAGAGAGAAAGAAGCAGAAAAAGACTTAAAGGGACAGTATACTCAGGAACCTGTGAGACGGGAGGGCAGCGCTATGGCACAAAGAGAGGGCTAGAGAGAAAGAGAAGCAGAAAGACTTAAAGGGACAGTATACTCAGACAACCTGTGAGAAGGGAGAGCAGCGCTATGGCACAAAGAGAGGGCTAGAGAGAAAGAGAAGCAGAAAAAGACTTAAAGGGACCGTATACTCAGGAACCTGTGAGACGGGAGGGCAGCGCTATGGCACAAAGAGAGGGCTAGAGAGAAAGAAGCAGAAAGACTTAAAGGGACAGTATACTCAGGAACCTGTGAGACGGGAGGGCAGCGCTATGGCACAAAGAGAGGGCTAGAGAGAGAAAGAGAAGCAGAAAAAGACTTAAAGGGAAAGTATACTCAGGAACCTGTGAGACGGGAGGGCAGCGCTATGGCACAAAGAGAGGGCTAGAGAGAGAGAGAAGCAGAAAAAGACTTAAAGGGACAGTATACTCAGGAACCTGTGAGAGGGGAGGGCAGTGCTATGGCACAAAGAGAGGGCTAGAGAGAGAGAGAAGCAGAAAGACTTAAAGGGACAGTATACTCAGGAACCTGTGAGACGGGAGGGCAGCGCTATGGCACAAAGAGAGGGCTAGAGAGAAAGAGAAGCAGAAAAAGACTTAAAGGGACAGTATACTCAGACACCTGTGAGACGGGAGGGCAGCGCTATGGCACAAAGAGAGGGCTAGAGAGAGAGAAGCTGAAAAAGACTTAAAGGGACAGTATACTCAGGAACCTGTGAGACGGGAGGGCAGCGCTATGGCACAAAGAGAGAGCTAGAGAGAGAAAGAGAAGCAGAAAGACTTAAAGGGACAGTATACTCAGACACCTGTGAGACGGGAGGGCAGTGCTATGGCACAAAGAGAGGGCTAGAGAGAAAGAAGCAGAAAGACTTAAAGGGACAGTATACTCAGGAACCTGTGAGACGGGAGGGCAGTGCTATGGCACAAAGAGAGGGCTAGAGAGAAAGAGAAGCAGAAAAAGACTTAAAGGGACAGTATACTCAGGCACCTGTGAGACGGGAGGGCAGTGCTATGGCACAAAGAGAGGGCTAGAGAGAAAGAGAAGCAGAAAGACTTAAAGGGACAGTATACTCAGACAACCTGTGAGAGGGGAGGGCAGCGCTATGGCACAAAGAGAGGGCTAGAGAGAAAGAGAAGCAGAAAGACTTAAAGGGACAGTATACTCAGGAACCTGTGAGAGGGGAGGGCAGCGCTATGGCACAAAGAGAGGGCTAGAGAGAAAGAGAAGCAGAAAGACTTAAAGGGACAGTATACTGAGGAACCTGTGAGACGGGAGGGCAGCGCTATGGCACAAAGAGAGGGCTAGAGAGAAAGAGAAGCAGAAAAAGACTTAAAGGGACAGTATACTCAGGAACCTGTGAGACGGGAGGGCAGTGCTATGGCACAAAGAGAGGGCTAGAGAGAAAGAGAAGCAGAAAGACTTAAAGGGACAGTATACTCAGGAACCTGTGAGACGGGAGGGCAGCGCTATGGCACAAAGAGAGGGCTAGAGAGAGAAAGAAGCAGAAAGACTTAAAGGGACAGTATACTCAGGAACCTGTGAGACGGGAGAGCAGCGCTATGGCACAAAGAGAGGGCTAGAGAGACAGAGAAGCAAAAAGACTTAAAGGGACAGTATACTCAGGAACCTGTGAGACGGGAGGGCAGCGCTATGGCACAAAGAGAGGGCTAGAGAGAAAGAAGCAGAAAGACTTAAAGTTACAGTATACTCAGGAACCTGTGAGACGGGAGGGCAGCGCTATGGCACAAAGAGAGGGCTAGAGAGACAGAGAAGCAAAAAGACTTAAAGGGACAGTATACTCAGACAACCTGTGAGACGGGAGGGCAGCGCTATGGCACAAAGAGAGGGCTAGAGAGAGAGAGAAGCAGAAAAAGACTTAAAGGGACAGTATACTCAGGAACCTGTGAGACGGGAGGGCAGCGCTATGGCACAAAGAGAGGGCTAGAGAGAAAGAGAAGCAGAAAGACTTAAAGGGACAGTATACTCAGGCACCTGTGAGACAGGAGAGCAGCGCTATGGCACAAAGAGAGGGCTAGAGAGAAAGAGAAGCAGAAAGACTTAAAGGGACAGTATACTCAGGAACCTGTGAGACGGGAGGGCAGCGCTATGGCACAAAGAGAGGGCTAGAGAGAGAGAGAGAAGCAGAAAAAGACTTAAAGGGACAGTATACTCAGGAACCTGTGAGACGGGAGGGCAGCGCTATGGCACAAAGAGAGGGCTAGAGAGAAAGAGAAGCAGAAAGACTTAAAGGGACAGTATACTCAGGCACCTGTGAGACGGGAGGGCAGCGCTATGGCACAAAGAGAGGGCTAGAGAGAAAGAGAAGCAGAAAAAGACTTAAAGGGACAGTATACTCAGGAACCTGTGAGACGGGAGGGCAGCGCTATGGCACAAAGAGAGGGCTAGAGAGAAAGAGAAGCAGAAAAAGACTTAAAGGGACAGTATACTCAGGAACCTGTGAGAGGGGAGGGCAGCGCTATGGCACAAAGAGAGGGCTAGAGAGAAAGAAGCAGAAAGACTTAAAGGGACAGTATACTCAGGAACCTGTGAGACGGGAGGGCAGCGCTATGGCACAAAGAGAGGGCTAGAGAGAAAGAGAAGCAGAAAAAGACTTAAAGGGACAGTATACTCAGGAACCTGTGAGAGGGGAGGGCAGCGCTATGGCACAAAGAGAGGGCTAGAGAGAAAGAGAAGCAGAAAAAGACTTAAAGGGACAGTATACTCAGGCACCTGTGAGACGGGAGGGCAGCGCTATGGCACAAAGAGAGGGCTAGAGAGAAAGAAGCAGAAAGACTTAAAGGGACAGTACACTCAGGAACCTGTGAGAGGGGAGGGCAGCGCTATGGCACAAAGAGAGGGCTAGAGAGAAAGAGAAGCAGAAAGACTTAAAGGGACAGTACACTCAGGAACCTGTGAGACGGGAGGGCAGCGCTATGGCACAAAGAGAGGGCTAGAGAGAAAGAAGCAGAAAGACTTAAAGGGACAGTATACTCAGGAACCTGTGAGACGGGAGGGCAGCGCTATGGCACAAAGAGAGGGCTAGAGAGACAGAGAAGCAGAAAGACTTAAAGGGACAGTATACTCAGACAACCTGTGAGACGGGAGGGCAGCGCTATGGCACAAAGAGAGGGCTAGAGAGAGAGAGAAGCAGAAAGACTTAAAGGGACAGTTATGGACAACCAAACCCTGCAACTCCCCATAGAAGTAGCAAATGCCTTTAATAGTTATTTTGTCAGACGCTCCACCACCCTGATTGACAAACTAATAAATGACACGAATCCTGAAACTACAAATGTGGATCATGCCCCACTAAATCAGCAAAGACCCAATATAGAGAAGAGAAACACCTTAATAATCTAAAAATGAAAAACCAGCCTGGACCTGATCAAATCCCAGCAATGCTGTTGAAGCTCAGTGCGGCGGCAATTGCTAAACCTGTCACAACCCTAATTAACGAATCCTTGGTGTCTGGATACATACCCAAACTTTGGAAGACTGCAAGAGTAGTGCCTATCCATAAAAGTGGGGAGTTAACCTTGGTTTCTAATTATCGCCCTATATCTTTGCTCCCAGTATTGTCAAAAATCTTAGAAAAATGCGTTTATACGCAACTATGTGAGTATTACCAACAATCTAACTATCTGACCCCTGATCAATCAGGTTTTTGCCCGAATCACTCCACTACAACTGCCCTCCTAAAAGTTTGCAACAACATCCAAACTGGCATGGAACAAGGAGACCCAACTGGAGCAATTTTCCTTGATTTTGCAAAGGCCTTTGACACAGTAGACCACGACATTCTACTGCTCAAACTAAAAAACTCAGGTATTGGTGAAGGTCCGCTAACCTGGTTTTGATCATATGTATCGGATCGATCACAATATGTCTCCATTTCTGACAGCGACTCCCTCCCTCTCCCAGTCACGTGTGGTGTTCCCCAAGGTTCCATTCTCGGCTCCCTACTATTCACATTATTTATAAATGATTTGCCTAATGTCTGCAAATCCTCAACTGTACACATGTACGCAGACGACACGGTAATCTATGCAAGCAAATACTATCTGCCGCAGCTTAAGGCAGTGCTCCAAGACCAGTTCACAGAGGTAGAAAAGTGGGTCTCAAAAAACAAACTCTTCCTAAACACTGACAAAACTGTCACAATGATCTTTGGAACAGGACCTAAATTACACAAACTACAAAATTCCCATCTTCGCATCAAAACAAAATCCAATTGCACGCTGACTGCAGTCCACTCTTTCAAATACTTAGGTATGTTGTTAGACCCCAATCTATCTTTTGGCCTCCACATAGAAAAACTTGCATCTAAACTCTATCCAAGACTAGGTGCCCTGTACAGAAACAAATCCTGCCTCAGCCCTACAGTAAAGGAAAAGATTGTACAGCAAATGCTGATGCCTATCATGGATTATGGGGATGTAGTATATGCACCTGCACCGCAAACTCACCTTAATAAACTTAATACACTGTATAACTCGTTCTGCCGCTTTGTGCTACAATGTAACTACAGGACCCACCATTGTGACATGCTAAAGAACTAAACTGGCTGTCGCTGGAATCCAGACGCACCCTCCATCTTTCCTGCCTTGTCTTTAAGAGCCTTTCTGGGAAGCTCCCACCCTACCTGAGCAGAATGCTCTCCCCTGCTATTCCCACCTCCTATAACCTCCGATCCAATACCAGCACATTATTTAGCTTGCCTCAATACAACAAGAATGCAGCTCGATCCTCCTTTTCCTACAGAGCACCACAATTATGGAACAACCTCCCGCACACTTTCAAACCTTCCCCAAGCCTAATATCCTTTAAGAGATCCCTCTCTACATATCTCAAAACAGAATGCACCTGTCATGGTTGATTATATATTTCCTACCTGTTCTATGTTAAAGTTTGTATATGTTGTGTATTATTATTGTTTTTGTATTTTATTGTACCCTATTGTATCAATGCAATGCTTTGTGGTCCCAGGACATACTTGAAAACGAGAGAAATCTCAATGTATCCTTCCTGGTAAAATATTTTATAAATAATAAAATAACAATATTAATATAACAATGATGGTTGTGCAAAGCTGGGGAACGGGTAGTAAAGGCGTTATCTATCTTTCTAAACAATAACAATTTTGGATACAATGTCCCTTTACGTTTGCAGATACCTTTATAAGCATCTCTGTGATTGGGAAGACCTATTTGTCTAGAAGTGTTTCAGTGATAGAGACAATTGCTACTAATGAAACTAAAGTCATTGTGTTCAGTAGTCCGATAACTGCATTTTCCTTTCTTTGTGTTACATATGAGTTATTGACACAGCTGCCCTGGTCTTTGCCTCAGATTATTAGTGGTACGATGCATGTGTGTGTGTGTGCACGTGCACTGTAGTAAGATACTTGCTCTGTGCCTCAGGGGTTAATAAGGAGGAAAACAATCTCCCTCCTCATTATATGCGTCACCTGTTAGCAGCAGCAAAGGGTGACAATGGCACGAACATAGTATACTCCCAAAGGAAAATCTACTTCCAGGGCCTGATTTACCTCTCGGGGCCCCAAGGCCAGTGCTTGACAAATCCCAGGAGTCAGACAGCCTCCTGCAATCTCATGTTTAGCCCCTATCTATTTATTTAATGTATTCTACCCATATAGCTAAATGCAGCTCCTAAAAACATGTCTAGCACCTCCCTGATGTGTGTGTGTGTATCTGTAGTGTGTGTGTGTGTATGTAGTGTGTGTGTATCTGTAGTGTGTGTGTGTGTATCTGTATTGTGTGTCTCTCTGTAGTGTGTGTGTGTCTCTGTAGTGTGTGTGTGTGTCTGTAGTGTGTGTGTATCTGTATTGTGTGTGTGTATCTGTATTGTGTGTCTCTCTGTAGTGTGTATGTCTCTGTAGTGTGTGTGTGTCTCTGTAGTGTGTGTGTGTGTCTGTAGTGTGTGTGTATCTGTAGTGTGTGTGTGTATCTGTATTGTGTGTCTCTCTGTAGTGTGTGTGTGTCTCTCTGTAGTGTGTGTGTATCTGTAGTGTGTGTGTGTCTCTGTAGTGTGTGTGTGTGTGTGTGTCTGTAGTGTGTGTGTGTATCTGTATTGTGTGTCTCTCTGTAGTGTGTGTGTGTCTCTCTGTAGTGTGTGTCTCTCTCTAGTGTGTGTGTCTCTGTAGTGTGTGTGTGTCTCTGTAGTGTGTGTGTGTATCTGTATTGTGTGTCTCTCTGTGGTGTGTGTGTGTCTCTCTGTAGTGTGTGTGTGCCTCTCTGTAGTGTGTGTGTGCCTCTCTGTAGTGTGTGTGTCTCTGTAGTGTGTGTGTGTCTCTGTAGTGTGTGTGTGTCTCTGTAGTGTGTGTGTGTGTGTTTGTATCTGTAGTGTTTGTGTCTCTGTAGTGTGTGTGTGTCTCTCTGTAGTGTGTGTGTGTCTCGCTGTAGTGTGTGTCTCTCTGTAGTGTGTGTCTCTCTGCAGTGTGTGTGTGTCTCTCTGTAGTGTGTGTGTGTCTCTCTGTAGTGTGTGTGTCTCTGTAGTGTGTGTGTGTGCGTCTCTGTAGTGTGTGTGTGTGCGTCTCTGTAGTGTGTGTGTGTGCGTCTCTGTAGTGTGTGTGTGTCTCTGTAGTGTGTGTGTGTCTCTGTAGTGTGCGTGTGTGTATCTGTAGTGTGTGTGTCTCTGTAGTGTGTGTGTCTCTGTAGTGTGTGTGTGTCTCTGTAGTGTGTGTGCGTCTCTGTAGTGTGTGGTGTGTGTCTCTGTAGTGTGTGTGTGTGTGTCTCTGTAGTGTGTGTGTGTATGTCTGTAGTGTGTGTGTGTGTGTCTCTGTTGTGTGCGTGCGTCTCTGTAGTGTTTGTTTCTGTAGTGTGTGTGTGTCTCTGTAGTGTGTGGTGTGTGTGTGATGTGTGCAATGTGTATGTCTGTAGTGTGTCTGTAGTGTGTGTGTGTGTGTGTGTGTGTATTTCATGTCTGTAATGTGTATGCCTTTAATGTGTGTATGTCTGCAATGTGTGTGTGTGTGTGTGTGTGTGTGTGTGTGTATGTCTGTTATGTGTGTGTACATGCCTTTAATGTGTGTGTATATCTGCAATGTGTGTTTGTGTCTGTGTTGTGTGTGTATTGTGTGTGTATGTTTGTAATATGCGTGTGTTTGTGTGTACCTGTAATGCGTGTGTATGTCTGTTATGTGTGTGCCAGTAATGTGTGTGTGTGTGTGTGTATCTGTAGTGTATGTGTGTGTGTGTATCTGTGGTGTGTGTGTCTGTAGTGTGTGTGTGTGTGTGCCTGTAATGTGTGTGTGTGTGTGTGTATGTCTGTAGTGTTTGTGTGTGCCTGTAATGTGTGTGTGTGTCTGTGATGTGTGTGTATGTTTGTAATATGTGTGTGTGTGTGTTTGTATGTGCCTGTAATGCGTGTGTATGTCTGTTATGTGTGTGCCAGTAATGTGTGTGTGTGTGTGTGTGTATCTGTAGTGTATGTGTGTGTATGTGTGGTGTGTATCTGTAGTGTGTGTGTCTGTAGTGTGTGTATGTATGTAGTGTGTTTGTGTGCCTGTAATGTGTGTGTGTGTCTGTGATGTGTGTGTATGTTTGTAATATGTGTGTGTGTGTGTTTGTATGTGCCTGTAATGCGTGTGTATGTCTGTTATGTGTGTGCCAGTAATGTGTGTATCTGTAGTGTATGTGTGTGTATCTGTGGTGTGTGTGTCTGTAGTGTGTGTATGTCTGTAGTGTGTGTGTGTGCCTGTAATGTGTGTGTGTATATGTCTGTAGTGTGTGTGTGTATATGTCTGTAGTGTGTGTGTGTATATGTCTGTAGTGTGTGTGTGTGTGTGTGTATCTGTATTGTCTATGCACACAAGAGGAAGTTAATGTAAAAAATAATTGAACACTGTTTGTTTTTGTAAAATTAGGCAAATTTAGTAATCTGTAAATGATTTAGGCAGTTTGCAGTATTTGCTGGTTACAGTTTTGGCTTTATCTTGGGAATGTGGCACAAATCTTATTTTTTATATATATATATCATATAAAGCTTCAACAACAACAAAAAATATTTGTTTTTATATATTTCTTGCATATTGTTTGGAGTCAAGAGGCAGTTGGGAATTAAAAGGACACTAAACCCAAAAAGTTTATTTCATGATTCAAGTAGAGAATACAATTTTAAACGCCATTCCTATTTACTTTTATTATCTAATTTGCTTCATTCTTTAGATATACTTTTTGAAGAAATAGCAATGCACATGGGTGAGCCAATCACACGAGGCATCTATGTGCAGCAACCAATCAGCAGCTTCTGAGCCTATCTAAATATGATTTTCAGCAAAGCATATCAAGAGAATGAAGCAAATTAGATAATATAAGTAAATTAGAAAGTTGTTTAAAATTCCATGCTCTTTCTAAATCATGAGAGAAGCAATTTGAGTTTCATGTCCCTTTAAGTTTATGCCCTGCACGTGGGCTTCTGATAGAGAAGGGTGGAGGTGAGTGCGCTGCTTTGCCTCAGTTAGGGGCTTACAAGGAACTGGCCCTTGCCCCGTCTGTGTGTGTGTAAATAGTAGGTTAAAATGTAACAAAAAAAAATAATATTACACAGATATAACAATAATCTAAAGTTGGGTTATAGGAAAGGGTATATAACAAATGATCCTCTTATTGTTCATCATATAAAGCCCAACAATAAGTTAAAAACAAAATTAAGAATAGGGCCTGGTAGCCAAGGGGTGTGTATAGGTGAGTTGTAGCGCTTTACAGAAGGTATAGGGTTATCATAAATTTCAAGCATTCAGCACAGGCACTCCTATGCGCTCAAAGGCAATCTCCTGCCTGGCGTTAAAAGGCGTTAAAGTAATTGTAAAAGTATTCCACATGGAACATAATCATGTATCTATTTAGTCTAATTTAGTTACTGTGTAACAAAGTTACAAATTGCTAGAAGCCGAGTGCACATCACACTACTGAAACACACGCTGCCCCTTAGCCCCACTAACCGACGCGTTTCGGCACTATAGAACGTGACTTCATCAGGGTATGTGTGTGTCCCTGTGTGTAGGTGTGTGGCACTGTGTTAGTGTCTGTCCATGTTTGTTTCCATGTATGTGTGTGTCTTAGTGTCTGTGAGAATGCCCCTAACATTGTCCCACATCTATACTGAACCACCGCTGCTACTGCTTACATATTTAACCCAGCGGCAAGCAGCAGAGATTCAGTAGGGATATGGGACAATGTTGGGGGCAGACATGGTATAGTAGGGCCATGAGGTGAATGAGGGAGTATCCCCAACCCCAATCTATGTGCTCAAGAAAGTTCCTTCCCACCCCTGCCCCAATCCATGTGCTCAAGAAAAGTTCCTTCCTGACTCCTGCCCCCAATCTATGTCCTTGAGAAAGCTCCTTCCCGCCCCTGCCCCTTAATCTATGTGCTGGAGAAACTTCCTTCCTGCCCCTGCCCCCCACTCTATGTGCTTGAGAAAGTTCCTTCCCGCTCCTGCCCCCCAATCTATGTGCTCAAGAGTGTTCCTCCTCTAATCTATTTGCTTGATAGAGTTCCTGCCCCCTAATCCATTTTCTTGAGAGAAACTCCCCTCAATCTATATGCTCAAGAGAATCCCTCCCTAACCCCAATCCATGTATATAGAGAGAGAGAGAGTACCTTACCCCATTCCATGTGCTTGAGAGAGTTCTTACCCACCCCTACCCTCTATTCCATGTGCTTGAGAGAGTTCTTCCCCATCCCCATTCCATGTGCTTGAGAGAGTTCTTCCCCACCCCATCCCATGTGCTTGAGAGAGTTCTTCCCCACCCCATCTCCATTCCATGTGCTTGAGAAAGTTCTCCCCCACCCCATCCCCATTCCATGTGCTTGAGAGTTCTTCCCCACCCCATCCCCATTCCATGTGCTTGAGAGAGTTCTTCCCCATCCCTACCCTCCATTCCATGTGCTCGAGAGAGTTCTTCCCCACCCCATCCCCACTCCATGTGCTTGAGAGAGTTCTTCACCACCCCTACCCTCCATTCCATGTGCTTGAGAGAGTTCTTCCCCACCCCATCCCCATTCCATGTCCTTGAGAGAGTTCTTCCCCACCCCATCCCCATTCCATGTGCTTGAGAGAGTTCTTCCCCACCCCATCTCCATTCCATGTGCTTGAGAAAGTTCTTCCCCACCCCATCCCCATTCCATGTGCTTGAGAGATTTCTTCCCCACCCCATCTCCATTCCATGTGCTTGAGAAAGTTCTTCCCCATCCCATCCCCATTCCATGTGCTTGAGAGAGTACTTCCACACATCATCCCCATTTCATGTGCTTGAGAGAGTTCTTCCCCACATCATCCCCATTCTATGTGCTTGAGAGAGTTCTTCCCCATCCCTACCCTCCATTCCATGTGCTCGAGAGAGTTCTTCCCCACCCCATCCCCACTCCATGTGCTTGAGAGAGTTCTTCCCCACCCCTACCCTCCATTCCATGTGCTTGAGAGAGTTCTTCCCCACCCCATCCCCATTCCATGTCCTTGAGAGAGTTCTTCCCCACCCCATCCCCATTCCATGTCCTTGAGAGAGTTCTTCCCCACCCCATCCCCATTCCATGTGCTTGAGAGAGTTCTTCCCCACCCCATCTCCATTCCATGTGCTTGAGAAAGTTCTTCCCCACCCCATCCCCATTCCATGTGCTTGAGAGAGTTCTTCCCCACCCCATCTCCATTCCATGTGCTTGAGAAAGTTCTTCCCCACCCCATCCCCATTCCATGTGCTTGAGAGAGTACTTCCACACATCATCCCCATTTCATGTGCTTGAGAGAGTTCTTCCCCACCCCATCCCCATTCCATGTGCTTGAGAGAGTTCTTCCCCACCCCATCCCCATTCTATGTGCTTGAGAGAGTTCTTCCCACATCATCCCCATTCTATGTGCTTGAGAGAGTTCTTCACCACATCATCCCCATTCTTTGTGCTTGAGAGAGTTCTTCCCCACATCATCCCCATTCTATGTGCTTGAGAGAGTTCTTCCCCTCCCCTGCCCCAATCCATGTTCTTGAAAGAGTTCTTCCCCACCCCTACCCTCCATTCCATGTGCTTGAGAGAGTTCTTCCCCACCCCATCCCCAATGCATGTGATCGAGAGTGTTCTTCCTCACCCCATCCCCAATGCATGTGATTGAGAGAGTTCCTCCATACCGCCTTTCTAATATAAAAATTAGTAAATGTATGAAATTTTGCATATTACAAACACAGCAAGAATGCAAATGCCCTGCATTATTTGCACAGCATTATCATGGAGCATTTTGTTGTATAACTTTAAACACACACAAATGCATAAATCTGTTTTTAGCTATTTCTCCTAAAAACCCTTTAAATCATAACTAGTGTCGCCCAGTGTCCAGTACTTTAGCAGGCTGTCTAGTACTTTAGCAGGCTGTCTAGTACTTTAGTGGGCAGTCTAGTACTTTAGCAGGCAGTCTAGTACTTTAGCAGGATTTCTAGTACTTTAGCAGGCAGTCTAGTACTTTAGCAGGCTGTCTAGTACTTCAGCAGGCTGTCTAGTACTTTAGCAGACAGTCTAGTACTTTAGCAGGCAAAAACATGTTAGGTATTTGGTAAAGAGGAATTTGGGAACTCCTGTTTTAATTTGCCTCTGGTAGCTTCTAAACAATGTTGATATCTGTAACGAGTATAACTATATAATTCATCTCATACTATAGAGGTATGGTGATATGGATTAAGTGGTAATTTAGTATCACTAACGACTGTGCAACAGCACTTGTTTAATCTCCTAGATGTAAATATAAGAGTTAAATGTTCAACCGAACTAAGTGTTAACTTATTTTATTAATCTAGCTTATCATTATAACAGTGTCTAGTGTGAAAATATTCTCACAAGATCACAGTATTTTAAATATATATAAAGGGATTGTAACAGTGCACACCCAGGGAATGCTAAGTATTGATTAAAGAGATAAAGAGTTCCTAAAATATAATAAGTAGTGCCATTGGTTTCCCTAGTTTTTGATATTACACCCACAGTGCCTGGGATGTATACTCCACTGCTTGGTTATCAGTTCCTAGGAGTAATGACTTGTGGACTCTCAACACCTTATAAAAGAATACAAAATGTATGCTTACCTGATAAATTCATTACTTTCATGGCAGTGAGAGTCCACAAGCCATTACTCATGGGATTCAAATCTTGGCCACTAGGAGAAGGCAACGATTCCCATAGCTCTAAGAGCACTTAATCCCTCCCACCTCTCTAGTATTCTAGTCTGGCAGAAAAACAAGAAATGGAAAGGGCAAAATAGGGAAAATGCCTGAAGGACTTTTTTACCAAGCACATCAAAGTGGTAGAATTTAGGGAAAGTATGTTGCTGCAAATGCATTCAATATAAGCCTCATTATAAAATTCCAGAAGAGGGAACTGAAAAATGAGCAATAATGTGTTTTGTAAAAAACTATCGCCCCTCCAAGAACACCTCTGTAATCATGAGATTTAGCCAAAAAGCTAAAGAAACGCATGTAGCCTTCTGACCTTTACATGGACCAAGGGACAAACAAATGAAAGTATTGTCTAAAAACCTTTGTCATTTAGAAGTAGGATTCTAATGCTCTTACAATATCTACATTAAGTAAGGGGCCATCAAATTAATTCTTTGGATTGGACAACGAGATGGGCTATAATCTCCTGATTAATGTTAGGTAAAAAAATCATGAGTCCTTAAAAATTGTCTGATCTCCATAAAAATAAGACAAGGAAGTTCACAAGAAAATGTAAAAAATTCAGTTTTCCAGAAGATGTTGCTAAAAAGGTATAAGCTTAATGTACAAAGTATGCAAGTTCTAAAGGAGACCCCTATAAAGCTTGTTAAAAAACTAATGAATGTTCCAAAGAAGAGAAATTGGTTTAGACACTGGATGTATCCTGACTAAGCCGGAACAAAACCTAGTTGTCAAGACACAATATTCCTGTATTATAAAACAAAAAAGTCTAATTCTGACTCTTTAAAGAGCAGATACGTAATGTTTAAAAGAATGCCAGCTAAAACTATAACAGGAACAACTTTCCAAATCATTTGATAACATTTACTTGTAACAGGCTTTATAGCCTTAAATAAGGAGCTCAATATAGCATCAAGAAACCTAAAATAGGTATTCAATCTCTAATCCATCAAAATGAGAAATTTGAGATTTTTATGATTGGCAAAAGCTTTACATCAGAATCAGATTAGAACAAAAGGAAAAAATCCCGGATGTCTTGGGGGCAACCCCTGTTTTGAATCTGTTTTTTTTTACTACCATATTGTATCAGTTTCTTTTAATGATGCATTCAATAACGGAAAATGTAATTTTCTGAGATTGAGTCGGTCCAGGATTTTTTCCTTTTGTTTTATGGTGTCTATTGCTGGATCGTGTCCTGCAGGGCTCTCTCAGTAATAAACTTCCTCCATCGAAGATACAGCAACCAACATGCTGTGCACGCTGAGGAAAACATTGCAGAACTATAACGCTATACAAATGTAAGTGAACCGTTATGCACTTATCGAACTGTGTCAATACACATTTACCCCCACATAACATATCAGCAGTTCGCCTACATTTTGGATTGTGTTGTTTTTGCATCAGATTCGCAAACTAAGTCCTGCGGGGCTGGAGCAGTCAGATTTATTTAGAAGGCTTTATTCAATTCCAACTATGACTCTTGGAAACATAAGTGATCAGGTCTGTCTAAGAGACACCATTGTTCCACAATCTAGTAGAAAATCTACTAAAAGGAAAAAACATTCCTGTGAAAGGGATTGTCTCCTAAGGAAATCTACTTCCCAGATATCCTTTCTGGGATGCAAAATATATAAAATGTTTACTAATCAAAAAACGTTCAGCCTTCCTTCATTGCTAATGAACTGCAAATTCCCCCTTGATAGTGGATAGAAGCTACATCTGTAACATTATCTAAATGAAAGCTGGGGTAAGTTTCTCCTTTCAGAGAAGGACTGCTCTAAAGGGACCTAAAAATTGAACCTCCTGAGGAAACCAAACTCCCTGTCCTGTTCTGGACCCCCAGACTGAACTCCAATCCAAGAGACAACTGGACAGAGATTGCTTCACTGAAGAACCTCATAGGATTTTACAAGATAGTTAAGTGAAAATGTTTGCACCATTGTCAAAGAATGCAAAGCTTAACAGGTCTCATATGAAACTGTGCAAAAGGAAGAACATCTGATGCAATCATCCCTCTGCCACCCTCTGCATCTTCCATCCAGCCACTGAGAATTAAGTTTCCTCCTTACTATCTTCCTCACGCCTCACTACCTGCCCGCTTGACCCTATCCCTTCCCATCTAATACCCTCCCTATCTTCCACCCTCACTCCTGCCCTTACCCACATCTTCAAACTATCTCTTTCAACCGGCTCATTCCCATCTTCTTTCAAACACGCAAAAGTCACTGCCATACTCAAAAAACCCTCCCTTGACCCTAATTCTCCTGATAACTACCGCCCCATATCACTGCTTCCACTAACATCAAAACTCCTTGAAAAACTAGTTTACAATCGCCTAACCCACTTCCTGTCCGTCAACTGCTTGCTCGACCCCCTGCAATCCGGATTCCGCCCCAAATACTCAACTGAGACTGCCCTTACCAAGGTTACTAACGATCTTCTCTCTGCTAAAAATATTGGCCACTACTCCATACTCATCTTACTTGACCTCTCAGCTGCCTTCGACACAGTTGACCACCCCCTCCTCCTACAGACCCTTAGCTCTTTTGGCATCTGTGACACTGCTCTTTCCTGAATTCACTCTTATCTTTCTCATGGGTCTTTTTCTGTGTCATTTGCCAGCGACTCCTCCTCTCCAATGCCTCTGTCTGTTAGAGTACCTCAAGGATCTGTTCAGGGTCCTCTACTCTTCTCCATTTATACTTCTTCACTGGGTAAACTTATCAACAGTTATGGCTTCAAATATCACCTCTATGCTGATGACACCCAGATCTACCTCTCCACCCCTGCTCTCTCTCCCTCTGTCCTTTCTCATGTCAGCGACTGCTTATCTGGTATTTCTACCTGGATGGCCTCTCACCACCTAAAGGTTAACATGTCCAAGACTGAGCTCCTTCTTATCCCCCCCTCAAGCTCTTCGCCGACTTGCAACTTCTGTTGACGGCATCACCATTTCCCCATCACCCCAAGTCCGCTGCCTCGGAGTTACACTTGACTCAAATCTATCCTTCGCCCCCCATATCCAATCACTTTCTACATACTGGCGCAACAATCTACGCAACATTTCCAAGATTCAACCTTTTCTGTGTGCTAACACCGCAAAGCAAATAATCCACTCCCTTGTTATTTCCCGACTTGACTACTGCATCAACCTACTTACTGGCCTTCCTCTTTCCCGCCTCTCCCCCCTTCAATCCATCCTAAATGCCTCTGCCAGGCTGATCCACCTTTCCCATTGCTTTGCATCTGCTGCAACTCTCTGCGAGTCCCTTCATTGGCTCCCCATACACAGCAGAATAAAATTCAAAATTCTCACCCTTGCATACAAAGCGCTCACCAACACCGCTCCCCTCTACCTATCCTCTCAAATCAACAAGTATACTCCAGCCCGCCCACTAAGATCCAACAATGACCTGCTTCTTGCATCTGCAACTATCACCTCCTCTCATGCTAGACTGCAAGACTTCTGTCGTGCAGCACCTTCCCTCTGGAACACTCTCCCTCGTGCTGTCAGGCTTTGCCCTAATCTTTCTTCCTATAAATGCTCTCTGAAGACTTTTCTGTTCAGAGAAGCCTACCACCCAACTCAATAATATTTCTCTTACCTAACATTTCCCTCATCTAACTCTGCATTAACATCTTTCTCAAACTTGCAGTCCTCACCTCCTATTTCTCAATCTCCTAACCTTCTAGATTGTAAGTTCCCACGGGAATAGGGCCCCCGATTCCTTCTGTATGTGTTTGTAAATTCTGTCAAGTCTCTTAGAAGTTTTATACTATTGTTTTATTTAAATGTTCTGTATCCATGGACAGCGCTGCGGAATATGATGGCGCTTCATAAATAAAGTATAATAATAATCATCCGACCTATCACTTACCTACATTGAGCTACATATGGGTTGGACATGTAGTGTAGTTCTGAGCAAACTGACTGTAACCTTGATCCCTGATTCGTTATAGAAAGCTGCATAATCAGAGTATATAATGACTGCTAGAAAAGAGAATCTTGATTAAGAAATAGAACTCTTTGCAAACATGCACCTAGATTACGAGTTTTGCGCTAAACATGGTGCGAAACTAACGCCAAAAAAATTTGCTTTATTGCACTCTCCATAGCGCTGTCCTGTGTGGAGTGTCCTCTTCATATGGTCACCGCTGTACACTGAAGTTGAATGCAAGGTAGCCTTTTCAAAATGGCGTACTTTGCATTCCTATTGGCTGATTTGATTCTTCAAATTCAAATCAGCCAATAGGATTTCAGTAGCTCTCATCCTATTGGCTGTTTTGAATTTGAAGAATCAAATCAGCCAATAGGAATGCAAGGTACGCCATTATGAAATGGCTACCTTGCATTGAACATTTTTTTTTAGATTAGGGGGCATATTTATTAAGCTCCGTATGGAGCTTGATGCCCCGTGTTTCTGGCGAGCCTTCAGGCTTGCTGGAAACTGACCTCAAGACGTTATGAAGCAGTGATTGACACCCTCTGCTAGCGGCCGATTGGCTGCGAATCTGCAGGGGGCGGCATTGCACCAGCAGTTCACAAGAACTGCTGGTGCAATGATAAATGCTGAGAGCGTATGCTGTCGGCATTTAGAGATGTGCAGCGGACATGATACGCTACTTCGTATCATGTCCACTCGCACATTGTTAAATATGCCCCTAGGGCTTTGGGTAATTGTAAAAGAGCTGAATTCCCTTTTAAGGGCAATGCCCATACAAATGCCCCTTTAGGGGCAATGGGTAGTTTAGGATTTTTTAGAGTTAGGTTTTTTATTTTGTGGGGTTGGTTGGGTGGGTGGGGTTACTTTTAGGGGGGGACTTAGCAATTAATTTTATGTATAAGAGCTGTTTAACTTAGGGCAATGCCCTACAAAACGCCCTTTTAAGGGCTACTGGTAGTTTATTGTAGGCTAGGGTGTGTTTTTATTTTGGGGGGGCTTTTTTATTTTTATAGGGCTATTAGATTAGGTGTAATTGTTTTTATGTTTGATCATTTTGTTTATTATTTTTGGTAAGCTTAGAGTTTTGTTTTTTTTGTAATTTAGTGTTAATTATTTTTTGTAATTTTAGATTTATTTTATTTTTTTCGTAGTGAGGTTTTTTTTAAATTTGTCATTTAGATTTTTTTAATTGGTAGTTTATTTAATTTTATTAGAATAGTTATGTTAGGTTAATTTATAGTTTAAACTTAGTTTTTTTATTTTACAGGTAAGTTTTTATTTATTTGAAGATAGTTATATTATAAGTTTAATTTAAAGTTAGGGGGTTGTTAGGTTTAGGGGTTAATAGTTTAATTTAGTGTTTTCAGATGTGGGGGGCCAGCGGTTCAGAAGTTAATATGTTTAGTTTAGTAGTTACAATGTGGGGGGCTGGAGGTTTAGGAGTTTTATACTTTATTATAGTGTTGGCGATGTGGGGGGGGAGGCGGTTTAGGGGCTAATAGGTTTATTTAGGTGTTGGCGGAAGATTAGGAGTTTATAACTTTTATTAGTGTCGGAGAGTGGCAGAATAGGGGTTAATAATTACATTTAGTGCCAGCGATGTCGGGGAGCGGCGGATTAGGGGTTAATAGGTTTATTTAATAGTCGTGATGTGGGTGGGTGGGTGGCAGATTAGGGGTTAATAGGGTTAATATAGTGTTTGCGATGCAGGAGGGTGGCGGTTTAGGGGTTAATGGGCAATTTATGGGTGTTAGTGTACTTTGGAACAGTTTAGTATGAGTTTTGCTACACAAAATCCATAACTACTGCTCTCAGATGGCGGTATAGATCATGTTGGTATAGGCTGTAACGCAAGCATTTTAGACGGACCGTCCCAACCTGTAATACGGTGCTATGGAAAATCCTGCACAAAAACGTCATTTTTCAAGTGCGGAATGGACCATGGCCTCTAGTTATCAACGTGTCTACTTACCTGCCATCGCCGGCCCCAATACGCCCGCCTAAGCTCGCCTCACATCGCCACCGCGGACTTGAATACGCTCGCCAAAGTTATCAAGCTGTCAAAAAGCCGCACACCAAGTACGGGGCGATGAGCAGCGGACTGTGATAGTTATCACTCATCCGATCTCGCTGCTCTTCGGCTTTTTCCCAGCTTTATTGATATCTCTGTCACTAAGCACTCACACTAAACTACACTGTTCTACCCCCTATACCGGCGCCCCCCGCAACTAAATAAAGTTATTAACCCCTAAACCGCCACTCCTAGACCCCGCCGCAACTATAATAAATGTATTAACCCCTAAATCGCCGCTCCCGGAGCCCACCGCCACTCTAATAAACTGATTAACCCCTAAACCGCCGCTCCCGGACCCCGCCGCCACCTACATTATACCTAATAACCCCTATCCTGCCCCCCCTATACCGCCGCCACCTATAATAAATTTATTAACCCCTATCCTGCTGATCCCAGACCCCGCTGCAACTAAATAAATTGTTTAACCCCTAAACCGCCGCTCCCGGACCCCGCCACCACCTATATTAAACTTATTAACCCCTAATCTGCACCCACCTACACCGTCGCCACCTATAATAAATTTATTAACCCCTATCCTGCCCCCCCTACACCGTCGCCACCTATAATAAATTTATTAACCCCTATCCTGCCCCCCTACACCGTCGCCACCTATAATAAAATTATTAACCCCTAAACCTAAGTTTAACCCTAACACCCCCCTAACTTAAATATTAATTAAATACATCTAAATATTATAACTCTTATTAACTAAATTAATCCTATTTAAAACTAAATACTTACCTTTTTTTTTTTTTTTTTTTTTAAACAATTTTTTATTGAAGTTTCAAGGTAACATAACATACAGGATTCGCCCATTAAGATCCGGTACAACAGGGCATGGCATACATTACTCTCATATTTTGAAGGGTAATCTATTAAGACATAGCAAATGCTGTAGCATCACATACTAAGTCCGTGTTCTATTATTGAAGAGTACATAAGTATTAACAAAAGTACTTGTCTATAGAGAAAGAAAAGCTGCACTTTATAGATAAAAACGAAAACACAAAATCTTAATATACAATGAGGTTATACATCATGTCCTGTTTAGATGGGATAGTAATGTTGGAGCTGTAGGAAGTGGAACCTCATTTTCTTATTATATTAAATGAGAGGTGGTCCCCACATCTATAAGAAGGGTGCTCAATGACTTTTTATTCTAATAGTGACTAGGAGTGGGGAGTTGGATACTGTACTGGCCAGACCTAGGCTATAGTATGTAAGGAAGAGAGAGAAAAAACAGCGGGCCAGAGCCGCTCAGAGTATAGGGGAAAGGAGAAACAAAAGAGAGAAAGGGTAAGGAGAAGGGGGGGGAGGGAACCGTGTCAACAGGGACATCATAGTAAGGTAACCAGGAGAGGAGAGGGATAGGCAAATGACATGAATATGAATATGGGGGGTGGTTATTTCTAATGTCAGATATCTGTGACCAGGGGATAAAGGAAAGAAGCTATTTATTATTTAACTGTAGAATAAGACAATTGATATAACCCTCTAACAGAGCAGTTATGTCACTATTTGCATTTCAATTATATGAGTGGTTGCATAGTACATAGAGAGGGTAGTGCAAAAGCCCAAAGATTCCTGCATCCCCTTTATCAACAAAAATAATAAAACGGAATTCCAGTTTGGGAAGGATAGCTTGGTGAGGGGGTATCGGAATACATTTCTAAATAATAGTCAAATAGGTCTAGGATAACCTGCGAAATTAAACAGCAGTGTTATTGTTATATATATCACATATTGCCAGCTCTTTACTGACAGTATAACATAGTATAGAACATATAAAATCTATTTATCAACTCCCATATGTAGATAACAGCCTACCATATAGCATGGACAGGTCAATGCAGAGTAAAGTATGACCCAATGTAACCACTGACATTAATATATTGACAGAACTGAGTCAAGAGGGAATTTTAACCTAAGGAGCTGATTAACCACTAAGGGTAGCACTACTAGCTATATCTATACCATCATCATAAAATTACTCTGTAGCAGTGATAGTAGGTCTCAAAGCTAGTGTGCTACATCAAAGCGAGAGTTGCATGTGTATAAGTCCAGCATATAAGCCTAAAAAACATTCTGCCTAACTATGGGGATACAATTATCCTATAGGCTATGTGCCTTATGAGGGAAAAAGGTGCAGCTACAGATTAACAGTTGATATTAAACAATGCGTCTCAAGTAAGGGTGGAGGGACACAGAACATAACAATAAGGCCCTCGTAATTATAAGGCATGTCCAATACTCGAAGTCCTGTAAATATAAACAAGCCCCTTTACTTGCCACAAATATCCAGTTCTCAGAGTCTCAAGGAACAAGGTACTGAGTTAGGGTTGTGGGCATATTGAAGCCAAAGACCGCTAGGCTATGATTCACACTGACCCACTTGTAGTAGAATATAGGGATCTATCAGCAGTGATCCTTCTGTTACGCAAGCTTAGGGTAGGTTGTAAGAAAATCTCCCGGGGGCCCATGATGCCCTCCCTGGGGTAAACAGGTGAAAATACCACAACCCAGCTGTCCCCATGAGATTGTCCGCTGGTGGAGTTTGGGAGTGTGAACTGCGTGTCAGGAGGAATCTCACCATCTGGGTATTAACTCTGGCTGCCTTCTGATGAATGTCGCCCCAGCTTGTAACATAGTAAGCAGGAGTATGAGCTGCAGTTCGCCCGCTGGTACACTTGCTTTCCGTTATCTTCAGATTGAGCTCGCATTCTATTGGCTGATCGGAACAGCCAATAGAATGCAAGCTCAATCTGATTGGCTGATTGGATCAGCCAATCGGATTGAACTTCAATCTGATTGGCTGATTCAATCAGCCAATCAGATTTTTCCTACCTTAATTCCGATTGGCTGATAGAATCCTATCAGCCAATCGGAATTCGAGGGACGCCATCTTGGATGACATCACTTAAAGGAACCGTCATTCGTCGGGAAGTCGTCGGTGAAAGAAGATGGCTCTGCGTCGGCTCGTCTGAAGATGGCTCCGCTCCGCTCCGGATGGATGAAGATTGAAGACGCCGCCTGGATGAAGACTTCAATCGGATGGAAGACCTCTTCAACGCCCCTTGGATGATGACTTCAATCGGATGGAAGACTTCTTCAGCGCCCGTTGGATGATGACTTCAATCGGATGGAAGACTTCTTCAGCGCCCCTTGGATGATGACTTTGGCCCCTGAGGATGTCCTCTTCTGTTCCATCGGTGGTCGGCTGGCTGAAGACGGCTAAAGGTAGGATGATCTTCAGGGGGGTAGTGTTAGGTTTATTTAAGGGGGGTTTGGGTTAGATTAGGGGTATGTGGGTGGTGGGTTTTAATGTTGGGGGGGGTTGTATTTTTTTTTTACAGGCAAAAGAGCTGAATACTTTGGGGCATGCCCTGCAAAAGGCCCTTTTAAGGGCTGGTAAGATAATAGAGCTGTTAACTTTCGTAATTTAGAATAGGGTAGGGCATTTTTTATTTTGGGGGGCTTTGTTATTTTATTAGGAGGCTTAGATTAGGTGTAAGTAGCTTAAAATTGTAATATTTTTTAAATGTTTGTAACTTTTTATTTTTTATTTTTTGTAACTTAGTTTTTTTTATTTTTTGTACTTTAGTTAGTTTATTTAATTGTATTTAATTGTAGTTATTTGTAGCTAATTTATTTAATTAATTTATTGATAGTGTAGTGTTAGGTTTAATTGTAACTTAGGTTAGGATTTATTTTACAGGTAATTTTGTATTTCTTTTAGCTAGGTAGTTATTAAATAGTTAATAACTATTTAATAACTATTGTACCTAGCTAAAATAAATACAAAGTTACCTGTAAAATAAATATAAATCCTAAAATAGCTACAATGTAATTATTAATTACATTGTAGCTATCTTAGGGTTTATTTTACAGGTAAGTAGTTAGTTTTAAATAGGAATCATTTATATAAAGTATAGTGTAGTGTTAGGTGTAATTGAAACTTAGGTTAGTTTTTATTTTACAGGTAAATTTCTCTTTATTTTAGATAGGTAAGCTATTAAATAGTTAATAACTATTTAATAGCTATTGTACCTAGCTAAAATAAATTGAAAGTTACCTATAAAATAAAAATAAATCCTAAGATAGCTACAATATAATTATTAGTTATATTGTAGCTATATTAGGGTTTATTTTATAGGTAAGTATTTAGTTTTAAATAGGATTAATTTAGTTATTAAGAATAATATTTATTTAGATGTATTTAATTAATATTTAAGTTAGGTGGGTGTTAGGGTTAGACTTAGGTTTAGGGGTTAATAATTTTATTATAGTTGCGGCGGGGTCCGGGAGCGGCGGTTTAGGGGTTAACATATTTATTATAGTGGCGGCGTGGTCTGGGAGCGGCGGTTTAGTGGTTAACATATTTATTAGAGTGGCGGTGGGCTCCGGGAGCGGCGGTTTAGGGGGTAAATAATTTATTTAGTTGCGGCGGTGTAGGGGGGGGCAAATTAGGGGTGTTTAGACTCGGGTACATGTTAGGGTGTTAGGTGCAGACATCTCCCATAGGAATCAATAGGATATCGGGCAGCAGCGAACATGAACTTTCGCTATGGTCAGACTCCCATTGATTCCTATGGGATCCGCCGCTTCCAGGGCAGCGGATTGAAAACCATGTACGCTGGTCCGGAAAAGTGCAGAGCGTACCTGCTAGTCATTTGATAACTAGCAAAAGTAGTCAGATTGTACTGAACTTGCGTTCGGAACATCTGGAGTGACGTAAGAATCGATCTGTGTCGGACTGTGTCCGGCGGATCGAAGCTTATGTCACTATATTCTACTTTTGCCAGGCAGCAGGGCTTGATAACTAAGGCGAATCAGCCTCGCCACAAATACACTGCGGAATTCAAGCGTATTTGAGGTTGATGGCTTGATAACTAGGGGCCCATGTGTTAGAGTCTAAAATGCTTGCGGTATAGCTATACCGCCGCGACTCGTTATATGTGTTCTTGGCCATTCCAGCGTAATAGCCAATTATTCAGCGTTAATAGCAGTAACGCAAAACTCGTTATCTAGCCGACCACGAGATAAGTAATTAAAAAAAAAAAAAAAGTAGAAAGGTATGAAATACAATTAAACCTCTTAGTGACCAGACCATTTAAAAAAAAAAAATTATCCTTAATGACAATGGCTATTTTTACATTTCTGCAGTGTTTGTGTTTAGCTGTAATTTTCCTCTTACTCATTTACTGTACCCACACATATTATATACCGTTTTTCTCGCCATTAAATGGACTTTATAAAGATATAATTTACTGTGAAAAATAAAAAACTTTTTCTAACTTTGACCCCCAAAATCTGTTACACATCTACAACCACCAGAAAACACCCATGCTAAATAGTTTCTAAATTCTGTCCTGAGTTTAGAAATACCCAATGTTTACATGTTCTTTGCTTTTTTTGCAAGTTATAGGGCCATAAATACAAGTAGCACTTTGCTATTTCCAAACCACTTTTTTTCAAAATTAGTGCTAGTTACATTGGGACACTAATATCTTTCAGGAATCTCTGAATATCCATTGACATGTATATATTTTTTTTTAGTAGACAACCAAAAGTATTGATCTAGGCCCATTTTGGTATATTTCATGACAGCATTTCACCACAAAATGCAGTCAAATAAAAAAAGAAATTGTTCACTTTTTCCACAAACTTTTTAGTTTCTCACTGAAATTATTAACAAACAGCTTGTGCAATTATGGCACAACTGGTTGTAAATGCTTCTCTGGGATCCCCTTTGTTCAGACATAGCAGACATATATGGCTTTGGCATTGATTTTCAGTAATAAGAAGGCCACTAAATGCGGTTGCGTACCACACTTGTATTATGCCCAGAAGTTAAGGGGTTAATTAGGCAGCTTGTAGGGTTAATTTTAGCTTTAGTGTAGAGCTCAGCCTCCCAGCTGACACATCACACTCCCTCCCTGACCCCCCTCAAACAGCTCTCTTCCCTCCCCCACCTCACAATTGTCACTGCCATCTTACATACTGGCAGAAAGTCTGCCAGTATAAAAATAAACGTGTTTTTTTTTTTTATTGTTTTTTTTTTTTTTTTAATATTTTATCTTTAGTGTAGGATCCTGCATTACCCCCCCAACAGCTCTCTAAGCCTCCCCCTCGACCTATGGGCTGCCATCTTAGGTACTGGCAGCTATCTGCCAGTACCCATTTACTACAAAAATTGTCCTTTTTTCTCTAAAAATAAATAAAAGTCCCAATTTCTGTAGTGTAGCTGCCCAATCTTAATACCCTACCCACCCTCCCAGATCCCTTCCCAAACATTTTTCCCTTCTCCCTCTCCCTTCTTTGACTCCTGTGTTAAGTTAGTTTAACATGAGCACAATCACTTCTAGTGCTTGAAAACCCTGAGGACGTACAGGGTACATCCTTGGTCATTAAGTGACCATTTTTGTAGGATGTACCCTGTACGTCTTTGGTCCTTAAGGGGTTAAGGACAAAATGGAGCCTGAACCAATATGGTTTTACCTCTGTGATTACCGTGTATCTAAGCCTCTTTTGACCTGTTGAAGCTGTATTTGGAGGGGTTACATTTTGTTTTATGAATGTTTATGCACCTTGTGTTGCTACAGAAAGAGTTACTTTTTACAAACTTTAAGCAAAGCTTTAACTTGTATTCAGTTAGGGACTGTGCTGCTGCTAGGGGGAGATTGTAATTGCATTGTAGATTTTAAAATAACAGAAATCATTCCTTCCCAAAGTCTGCTAAAGAACTGCTTTCTGTTTAAATGTTAATGATGTAGTCAGGGACGGAACTACAGGGGGTGCAGTGGCCACAACTGCGACTGGGCCCCTAAGGGTGGGGGCCCAGCTTCAAAAAAAATTTCTTCAATAAAAAAAGGTTGACCTGCGACTGCCTGCACTGATGTCATGTGAGTGTGACATGATGCTTTACTACTTTACTAAAAATCCTTTTATATATGCAAATGTGATGGGGCACCACATAAAAATGAGGACTATTTTCCTAAATACACTTCTTTTGTTGTAATAGTTCCATTGCAATTGGAATGACTAATTATATCTAATTATAAGTACTTAATACATCAAATTTGAACAAAAATGCTGCCACTTCCATTGACAAGTCTCATAATTTGTGTTCATAAACCTCCCTTACCTTATGTATAGCAGTTTGTATGGAACAAGCAATAAAATAATTGTCATAACTGCTTTTATGGTGAGCAACGTTCTGTTTGGGTTATAAATGAATAAACTTATTTATAGATAGGTTAATGTTAGTTGATTATTCTTTGTCCATAATGCTTTCTATGCTGAGAAGAGAAGATTTATTGGCTTTTTCTTTTGTATTTGCATTACATTGTTTGGACAGTGATTATTAGTAACTGCTAATATTATAAATTGCCATGTTTTCCTCAAAATTATTTCAATTAAAACATCATATGTCTTTGGAATCATAGACCCTAAGTGACATGTGATCAGGGATTATGAATATAAGTTATAACTCTATTTTACAGCAGAGCTTGGCAAGAAATAAAAACAACAATAATACATACGGGTACAAATCCCCAAATTCCAAAATCTAAATATATTGTTAACAAATAAAATGATCAAAAATGACTATTTCCCCTGCCTGTAAGCCACTTCCCATCTCTTTGGTTTGGTTTTTGTGTACTAAAGTGCAAATAATAGTCTATATTTATTATATAAAAAAAACAAATATTACCGTTCTGATAACATTACTGTAGTACCTTTCTAAAGGTACTATTTATGCAAAAGTATTAAAAATTATATAAAACTACATTTAGATTGCATGTGTAAACTGTATAATGACATGCAAACATTGCCTAAATGACATAAGATATTGTTGTTTACACTTGGTCCCATCCCCTCTCCAAACTGTCCCATTTCACAGATGCAAATATTCCTAAATCCAAACTATTCCAAAATCCAAACCTTTTCTGGGCCCAAGCAGCTCGGATAGAGGGTTTTCTACCTGCATTATCCTATTGTTTTTAAATCAAATATATAAACACAGTAATATTATATAGTTAGGCCATCTAAGATCTGGTAAATCTTATGTCAATGAAAAGATATCTAAAATATTTGTGAGTGCATATACTTCTATAGCGCTGCGGAATCTGTTGGCGCTCTACAAATACCTGATAATAATAATAATAATAATAATAATAGTGTCTCTGACTACAGGGGTTAGTGTATCTGTTTTACCCATTGGTGTTTATGTGTGTATGTAAGTGTGTGACTGTGTGTGTATTTATGCATGCATGTGTGTGTGTGTGTATGTATGTATGTGTGTGTGTATATTTGTGGAACCAGCAAATTACAGACCTTGTTACTACAGCATGGGGGATGGGGACGGGGGTAAAGAGTATCACTATTTAGTGCCACTATATACAGTACAGGGGGGCTGGACTATGTCACTGACTACTGTGGTCACTTTATAAAGTACTGGGGCGGGTAGGGTCAGGCCAGCCATCCCCCCCCCCAGCAGATTACAGACTGTGTCACTAACTCACTATAAACAGTGTCACTATATACAGTAATAGGGGGTCAGACCATCTCACAGACTGTGGGCACAGGGTACCTCCTTTTGCAGACATGTAATGTGATTAAAAAAAAATCTGTGTTAAATGTATGTATGTATGTATATATATATATATATATATATATATCAAATTCATTTTTTTTTGGGGGGGGGGCTTCTTAGATTCTTGCACTTGGGCCCTGTGGTTTCTAGTTACGCCTCTGGATTTAGTTGATGTTTGGAGAGTGTTTAACTAAAAAATTAGGTAATGCACTTGGGTCAGTCTAAGTGATAATTGTATTTCTGCTGCTAGACCGGACACATTTTATGTTTTTATTGATTGTCAGATTGTTCCTAATGTTTTTTCTGATCATGCAATGGTTCTTTGTAATTTAGTTCTGCCATTAACTTTCACCCATAGTGGCATTTTAATTGTCAGCTTTAAAGGATATGCAATTTTTAGAATGTTTTGCCTTTTTTTGGAAACGATGGTAAAAAAAGAAAAAAAAATGATTTTGCAACATTAAGGCAATGTTGGGATATAGGAAAAGTACAAATAAAAGTTTTTTGTCAACAGTATAGTCGGCAAATGTCTGCAAGTGTAAATAATAGCAGGAGAGTTCTGGAGCTGGACATTTTGCAACTTCAAAAAGCCTTTGATAGCTCTTTTAATGTTGGGTTGTATGAAGATTTCAACAGAGATGGATTTGTCACAGTATTTCTTGATAAGAAAAATGGACAAAAGAAAGTGATACTATGGCCCCAATTTATCAAGGTCTGTCGGACCTGAACCGACAGTACGGATCAGGTCCGCCAGACCTCGCTGAATATGGCGAGCAATACGCTCGCCGTATTCAGCATTGCACCAGCAGCTCACAAGAGCTGCTAGTGCAACGCCGCCCCCTGCAGACTCGGCCGCCAGCAGGGGGGTGTCAATCAACCCGATCGTACTCGATCGGGTTGATTTCCGGCGATATGTGCTCAGAGCAGGCGGACAGGTTATGGAGCAGCGGTGACCGCTGCTTCATAGCTGTAGCTTCATAGCTGTTGTTTCTGGCGAGTCTGAAGACTCGCCAAAAACAGGGGCCATCAAGCTGCATACGGAACTTGATAAATATGCCCCATTGTCTAAAGGACTCAAATGGTTTGGAGCTCACTGAGCAAAAGGAGATGAGAAACTTTGCTATGAATTTCTATACAGAGCTGTTCAGGAGAAAAGTCTGTAATGGAGGACCTTGAAAACCTTTTAAAATTTGATGAACTGACTTCTGCTTTAACCCCTTAATGAATAAGGACGTGCCAGGCACGTCCTCCAAAAAAATACACTTAAGGATCAAGGACGTGCCTGGAATGTCCTCTGGGGTTTGAAGCTCTGGAAGCGATCCTGATCGCTTCCAGCTGCTTCCAGGGTATTGCAGTGATGCCTCGATATTCAGTTATCACTGCAATAACCTTTATACCCCACCGATGCAGAGAGAGCCACTCTGTGGCCCTCCCTGCCTCGGCCATCGATGGGGCCGATCGTTGTTGGGTGGGAGCTGCAGAAGGGAGGCGGGTGGGCGGCACATCGATGATCACATCTGGCTTTTCTGACCGGGATCTGATTGTTACGTGCCGCGGTCGCAGCGGGTGAGACGCAGGGGTGTGCGTGCGCATTTACCCATCTACTAATAGTAAACTATGGGAAGGAGGGAGAGGGAGGGTGGAATAAAACGTGCTGGGCAAGGGATCTGGGAGGGGGAGGGTGGGTAGGGAATTGAGGGGGGACAGCTACACTACAGAAAATATTAATTTTTACATTTCAAAATAAAAAAACAAAACACATTTTTTGGGTTAAATTGGGTACTGGGAGACAGCTGCCAGTAACCAAGATGGCGGCAAATAGGTAGAGGGGGAGGGTTACAGAGCTGTATAGGGGGGATCAGGGAGGTTGGGGACTAAGAGGGGATCCAGATCCAACACTGCAAGAATCAATATATATTTTAAAAAAAAGCTTTTTATTTTAGTACTGGCAGACTTTCTGCCAGTACTTAAGATGGCGGTTACAATTGTGAATTGGGGGAGGGAAGAGAGCTGTTTGAGAGAGGGTCAGGGAGGGATCAGAAGGTGGGATGTGTCAGGTGGGAGGCTGATTTCTACTTTAAAGCTAAAAATTAACTCTACAAGCTACCTAATTAACCCCTTAACTGCTGGGCATAATACAGGTGTGGTGCGCAGCGGCATTTAGCGGCCTTCTAATTACCAAACAGCAATGCCAAAGCCATATATTTCTGCTATTTCTGAAGAAAGGGGATCCCAGAGAAGCATTTACAACCATTTGTGCCATAATTGCACAAGTTATTTGTAAATAATTTCAGTGAGAAACCTAAGGTTTGTGAAAAAGTGAACAATTTTTTTTATTTGCTCGCATTTGGCGGTGAAATGGTGGCATGAAATATACCAAAATTGGCCTAGATCAATACTTTGGGTTGTCTACTAAAATAAAATATATACATGTGAAGGGATATTCAGAGATTCCTGACAGATATCAGTGTTACAATGTAACTAGCGCTAATTTTGAAAAAAAGGGGTTTGGAAATAGCAAAGTGCTACTTGTATTTATGGCCCTATAACTTGCAAAGCAAAGAACATGTAAACATTGGTTATTTCTAAACTTAGGACAAAATTTAGAAACTATTTAGCATGGATGTTCTTTGGTGGTTGTAGATGTGTAACAGATTTTGGGGGTCAAATTTAGAAAAAGTGTGTTTTTTTCCATTTTTTCATCATATTTTATCATTTTTTTAATAGTAAATTATAAGATATGATGAAAATAATGGTATCTTTAGAAATTCCATTTAATGGCGAGAAAAACGGTATATAATATGTGTGGGGTACAGTAAATGAGTAAGAGGAAATTTACAGCTAACACAAACACCACAGAAATGTAAAAATAGCCTTGGTCCCAAACGGTCAACAAATGGAAAAGTGCTCTGGTCACTAAGGGGTTAAACAGTTTGCACAGTGGCCCCTGGAATTGATGAGCTTCCTGTGGATTTCTATAAGCATTTCTGGACTATAGTTGGTGAAGATGTTCACTTGGTCATTAAGGAATCCTTTCAGGTCAGAGAGCTGCCCTTGAGTTGTGGGCGTGCAGTGATAACTCTGTTGCCTAAAAAAGGAGATTTGACTGACATAAGAAATTGGAGACCAGTCTCTCTGTTATGTACAGACTATAAACTTTTTTTCTAAAGCTTTGGCAATGCGCTTGAGAGAAGTTATAGGTTCTGTAGTGCACCCTGATCAAACCTACAGTATTCCTAATAGGTGCATTCATGATAATATTTCTTTATTAAAGGGACATTAAACCCCAAAATTTTCTCTCATGATTCAGATAGAGAATACAATTTTAAACAACGTTCCAATTTACTTATATTATCTAATTTGCTTAATTCTTTAGATATCCTTTGTTGAAGAAATAGCAGTGCACATGGGCGAGCCAATCACACGAGGCATCTATGTGCAGCCACCAATCAGCAGCTACTGAGCCTATCTAGATATGCTTTTCAGAAAAGTATATTAAGAGAATGAAGAAAATTAGATAATAGAAGTAAATTGGAATGTTGTTTAAAATTGTATTCTCTATCTGAATCATGAAAGAAAAAAATTGGGTTCAGTGTCCCTTTAAGGGATTCTATAGCAGTTTCCAAATTGTTTAATATTAATGTGGGTATAATTTCATTAGATCAACAGAAGGCTTTTGACAGAGTTGAGCACGATTACCTCTTCAGTACTTTGCATGCTTATGGTTTTGGTCCTTAATTTATTTCTGCTATACAACTTTTATATAAAAATATATTTAGTGTTCTTCACAATTAATGGTGAACTTAGTAGTCCTTTCCCTGTACAAACTGGTATTAGGCAGGGATGTCCGCTTTCTGGAATGCGGTATTCTCTTGCAATTGAGCCATTACTGATTAAATTAAGAGACCATCTGGTAGGTTTAAGTTTACCTCACATACAGGTTCCTATTTCTATAAAAGTATCTGCATATGCTGATGATGTATATGTGTTTGTGTGTAGTAAACAAGATGTTAGTGTGCTCTGTAATTGGCAAAAATATATCACATCGCTTCAGGAGCCAAAATAAACTGGCCTAAATGTAACACTCTCTTGCTTTGAATTGGGAGGGAGTTTTGGACAGGATAGAGGAGAGGTTGCAAAAATGGAAATGGCTGCTGTCACAGTTATCATATAGTGGGAGAGGTTTTTTTATAACTTTATTTATAGAAATAATATTCATTACATACATGACAAATTAGAGACAGGAAACATCAATGCCGTGTTGTAAACATAAATTTGAGAGCAGTGTGCATGACAAGAAACGTAATTCAGATACCTAAGAATACGCATACTGATATTTGCCATGTAGAGGCTAGGATCAACTTTTTCAGTTTTTTATATAAACAACAGAACAAAAACAAAAAGTCAAAAATAAAATAAAAATACAAACTCACTTACCCAGAGTGCCTCCAGATCACCCCCCACAGACCAATTCCTAAATGAGGGGGGAAAAGACAAGGGAAGGGATAAAGGAGGGAGGGAACTCACCCAACAGAATATGCCTATGCGACTGAAGTGTAATTAAGATTGATTATCCGGAATGCACCAGTTACCCTTTAGGTTTTCATTTAAAACATAGGGACTGTTTTTTTTTTTTTATATATATATATATATATTTTTATTAAGGCAAACAAGCAATTATAACAATCAAAGACTGAAGGGTAACATCTCCATAACAATAATACAGATCAATAGTCTCATACAGCACTACATCATAAAGCAAGATGATAATTGGGGCAAGATATCACCCTTCATCAATGCCTCTTTTCGTAATGATTGAACACTCCGGCGTCTTCAATACAATAGAGATCCACTCATGGGACCTGATGACTGGGGCCAATCTGAAGACATCTTACGAGAATTCAAAGAGTCCTCATCATATGTTTGGAAAACCATTAGGGTTACAAGCTGAGCCTAAGCTTACATGAACAACGTGTATATATTGTAGTATTTTAAACGGACATATCAAGCAGGGTGGGGCACAATAAAGGGGGAAAGAGAAAGATAAAAAAGAAGGAAGGGGAAAGAAGGAGGGGGAGAAAAGAAGAAGGACTAGGAAGGATGGGGAAGAGGAGTAAGGAGAAGCAAGAAAGGGAACCAAGGGGCTATGCTTAAGAAGAGCGGGAGGGATTAGGGATCTGGCGAAATTGAAAAGGGATGAGCAAAACTCAACCAGGCTACTAATACAGAAGGTACTACATATCAGTCTAGCCGTCACCTGGTCCGGGTATTTTATTCAAGTCATCCCCTCCTTTTTTATAGTCATCCCATAGGTACCAGATCGAACAGTAGAGGTTGTAACGTCCTTCAACTCTAAGTGAGTATTCTTCCATTTTCTGAATATAGTCAAGGGTCTCCAGCACAGGTGTCAGTGTCAGGGTGGTGCATCTTGTCCATTGTCTCGCTAAAACTAGTTTAGCTGCCAGGAGAATAATAACGCAGAGTGAACGCGTTGGTTTTGGGAGGTCCTGTAGACTAAGGTGGAAAAGTGCTGTTTCTCCTGAGACGTTCAATCTATATTAGCTGTCTTAGTAAATCTGCCACCTGAGTCCAAAAGGGCCTCAGCCTAGGGCATTCCCACCAGATATGTAGGTGTGTGCCTCTCTGTGCACAGCCCCTCCAACACTCCGCTGGGCGGGAGGGAAATATTCTATGCAACCTGGTCAGGACCCAGTACCACCTAAGTAGGATTTTAATATATAGTTTGAATAAATTAGAACAGCGAACCGCTGCAATGACATCTTGAAGAGCACGCTGCCAAGCCCCTTCAGGAGACACCACCCCCAAATCTCTCTCCCAATCTCTAGTAGGTTGCGTCTTAGTGAAATACGTGGAGTCAAGTAACAGCTTATAATGGAACGACAGGGTACCTCGCAGTTATCTGCCTGTCAACCACCTCCTCTCCCACTTAGTAAGAACTCGTGTATTCGACTTATGAAATCCCAAGGACAAAAGAAGTGAGACTAAGCGAAGATATTCGAATTGTAGGTCAGGGAGACAATGCATCAATGCTTTAATTGAGTGTATTGGGGAGGGATGGGACGCAACCATATCATCGGCTCGAAGTTCCCTCCAGCACCTCAAGCAGGTTCTGATAATGTGACTATGGATACCTTTCAAAACATCAGCATGATCTGGGATCCAAATGAGATCAGCCAGCTCATCTCCAGCCGGTAAGGAACTCTGTTCTATTTGGTACCAACGGGAGGTGCAATCCCGCACCCCCCAGGCTGTAATATGTGAAAGCATGGCTGCTTTGTAGTAATAATAGAGACTGTTTTTAAATGGGTAAATGACACTGTATCTGACAACAGCTGGCAAGTACTTAAGGTAAGCCTCCCATTTATGAAGAAAGCGTTTAATTCATTTTTCTGGGTCTCCTTTCGCGTCCGCCTGCTCAACCAGCATTTGGGTATGTATGTTATTAACTAGCTGTTGAAAAGGGGGTGTTTTATTATTTGCCCATTCCGCTAAGATTAATTGTTTTGCTAACATAATAACTGTGGATATAAAGATATCACAAGCAAGATTCTTGTCTTTCGGTATTAAAATTATTATATGTTGGGCCGAGAGACAAACCTGTACCTTTGTCACTTTTGTCAACCAGTAAGACATTTTCAGCCAATAACTTTTCAACTTGGGACAATCCAAAAACAGGTGAATCCAGTCTGGAGATGGATAACTGCATTTATTACAAATATTTTGAGCACCAGGTACCCATTTAGAACGAAGACCCGGGGTTATATACTGTAGGTCTGTTGTAATGTTTTCATATGAGATTCTCGTAGGTTCACCGACAGGGTCACAGATTGCATTTTGTTAAAACTAGTATTAACGAGATCCTCATCAACAGTCAGGTTTCCATAATCAGCCCATTTTGATAAGATCCTCCGTTATATCTCTGTTATATGTGTTTGCGATTTTATAGGAGCCTAGTTTTGCCAGGATACAAAGTCTGTCTATATTCGTAGGTACACTAGACAGCAGACCACCTGCTTTTAACTTAGTGATATAATGTCGACACTGAAAATATGCAAATCTATGGGTGTCAGGGAGGCCATAGGATTGTTTGAGTTCCTGAAAAGTTGTGATCTCTAAAGTTAGTGGATTGATGAGTTGTTTGAGTGTTGTGAGATGCTGTGATTGCCATCATTTGAATGCCTTCGTAGTGTATCCCGGTTGTTGCCTTGAATCGGCAAGTACTTTCTAGGCGATTTTTTTCACACCCCATAGCCTACATAATTTGGCCCAAGCTCTCAGAGGGTCTTTATAGAAAATATGGTTTTGTATATGTGGTGGTAGAGATGTAATGTCTGTGTGGGGAAGGAAATCTATATGTATTGGTTTAATGAGGCTAGCCTCCAACTCCAAGAACGTAAAACGACCATTTCCTACCAACCTAATATTAGTTTTGTTAATGTGGTCCAATTATACCACAAGATGTTAGGAAGGCGCAGCCCCCCTTTACATAATGACATTGCTAGATATGTTTTCCCTATCCTATGTTTCTTTCCTCTCCATATAAACTGCCCTAGAGCAGATTGTAAAGAATTAGTATCATAGGGGGAGAGTTTTAGTTATTAATAACTTAATTGCCTCTATGATGTGACATAGATTGATTGTTCTGAATCCGCCCCCCTCTACTTTTAGAAAATATTCAGAGAAAATTACTGTCATTTTTTGGGGGATTCAAATCATTGGTGTCACGAAAACCTCAGGATTTAGCTAAGAAGGGGTTAATTCTGTGTAGCTTGAACTCAAAACAGTTATTTGTTTTTCAAGAAGAATTGTGACTTGTGTTTTCTTTGAAGTGTCAGGAGCCTCATAAATAGCTCCACCAAATATTATTGTGTATGCATTGAGTCATAAAGCCACTCAAGCTCTTAGTTCCAGAGATACACAGGATAGAGCTTATGGCTTAGGCTGTCAATAGAATGCATGATGCAAAACAGGGCCTCAATCACAAAAACTGACCAGGTCACTAAAAGGACATTGGTATATTATCTATATATGTGTTTAAAACTGTTATGACATTAAATGAAGGGAAATCTGTCATATCTGGTATCAAATTGATTCTCCCAATGAAACTAGGAGATTCCTGATAGGTATATATGAAAGTGGAGTTACCTAGCAGAAATTATAATGGATTGTATAATTTCAGGCAAGAAATTAGTCTATTGAAGGTCATAAATACAGGGGGGTTTCCTAACCTGCCCAGGAGGGTGTTGTTAGGCAACCTGGTCTATGGAAAATAGGTATAAGAATCTTATGTTTTTAACAATAAGATGGTCATTCTTACAAGGGGAGCTGTTCTGCAGAGTAAGGAGCCATCATTTTCATGCCAGCCCCTGGCACAGATCTTGAAACTAGGAAAGTATTCAATTCTGTTTTTCTCCTTTTTTTTATTTTAAAACACTGTTTGTAACAACTTTTATTTGTAACAACTTTTATTAATAATGCATTGTGCATAATATTTTGGCATAATAAATAATTATTTTATTAAGTTTGGCCTTTGTCTAATAATTGAACCACATTACTGAAAGAGACTAGAATATTAGAACTGTATAATTTAGGTTATTTTATGCTAAATTGTATTTAGAGAGTTAATGTGTAAAGTCTGGGTTTTTTCTTAGGATTTTCCCTTTAATAAATTTTAAGTTGTGGCAGTATTGGAGCTATAGGAGTTTTGGGCATTTCTCTTACGTCTAGTACAGACTAGGGAGTGTGGTTAACCCTTGCACCCACTAAACTGAATCACAAGCTTGCCTGGTGTGGCTAGATTGTGACCTATTGGTGACAGTAAAAGGGGGCTGATAACCCTTTCTGTGCCAAATAAGTGACTGCCGCAGGGTTGGATAACCTTGGTTCGTCACAATTGGCTTAAGCAAAGTGTTTTGTTTTTGCCAGTGAGTGAAGGTGGTCAGGCTTCGATAGATTTAAAAAGCAGAACAGCAGCTTTTAGGCTTCAGTTTTTGCAGAGACTTTTGTTTCATGCTGGTTCTGCTCCTTGGAGATACCTTGATTTTACGCTGCTTCATAGAGTAGGTGGTTTGGGGTATGATCAGCAGTTGTTTCTAATAGATTTGGGTCAAATAGATGTAACCAATGCTACCCCTTTCTATGGCAGTGTTATAAATGCTTGGGAATTTCTAAAACTTTTACGGATTGAGGAATCTTTAAGTTTTCCCTGGATTTCCATCTTTAAATATTGAACATTTTGGTTTTAAGAGTTTGGTTTCCATTTTTGTAAAGGCTGGAGTTACTAAAGTTAAACATTTAATAGACTTTACTGGTTTTAAATGGGTTTCAGCTTCTGATTTGGCAATAAAAGTACAAATTCAGTCAGTTAGGTTTGTTTCTCAGCTGGTGGAAATGGTCAAGTCTGTTCCTACTAAAAGCACTTTATATGCATTAGAAAGGAGTTTTGTTGAAAACTGTTTGGCTGATGGGGTTTTTCAATACCATCTTTACAAGTTACTCCTGCTGTTCATTGTAATATTGATTTCTTCTACTAGATACGATGAGTCCACGAATTCATCCTTACTTGTGGGATATTATCCTCCTGCTAACAGGAAGTGGCAAAGAGCACCACAGCAGAGCTGTCTATATAGCTCCTCCCTTGACTCCACCCCCCAGTCATTCTCTTTGCCTATACTAAGTAATAGGAAAAGACTGATGATCTTAGCAGTTGTCACTAAGATCCAGAGTAGTTCCCACAGAATGGCTGAGGAGTACTTAAGAAACTTCAGTGTGAGGAACGGTTTTCATGCTACTAGCATTGAGGTATGTTCAGTCATTTTTTTCTGGAGAGACTGTGGTATTTCAGAATTGGCTGACAGTATCTCCATGAGGGAAGGGGTAAGCAGTAATCCTATATGTAAAGAAGGGGGTATTACTGGAACCTGTTTATTATGGAACAATTTGGTTGACACTGTGATCATAATGTTTTGTGGGCAAAACGTTTTCATGTTTTAGGGATGCTTAAAGGGACACTCAGGTTAAATTAAATTTTCATGATTCAGATACAGCATGTAATTTTAAAAAACTTTCCAATTTACTTCCATTAAAAAAAATGTGCACAGTCTTTTATATTTACAATTTTTGAGTCACCAGATCCTACTGAGCATGTGCAAGAACTCAGACTATAAGTATATGCATTTGTGATTGGCTGATTGCTATCACATGGTACAAGGGGAGTGGAAATATACATAACTTTGAAATTTGTTATAAAAAAATCTACTACTCATTTAAAGTTCAGACTAAGTGCTATTGCATTGTCTTGTTATCTTGCATTTGTTGATTATGCAAATCTAATGTATTGACTGGTCCTTTAACGTTTTTATATACAAATGTTTTTTGTGGCTGATGGCACTATAAGGGTTCACATGGCTTTCATTAATGGATGGTTTATATGAAAACCCACATGGCTAGTTTGCTAGACCGCTTTGCAGCGGTTCCCATTACGCATGAGAGACATCCATATTGATGGGCGGGGCCTATGATCTCCCTTAACGCTTACATTTTTGCTACGGTGTGGCTTGGGGCCAAAGTCTGTATTCGCCTGAAACAACAAGTAGTGCCACTCTCATTAACCTTATTACAGCAGCGGTTCCTCCTTGCAGCTTGGACTGTGCTTGGGACTTTGACATTACTCTTGTACTCTAAATTACAGGGACTTCATTGTTTTTAGGCACTTCTCCTCCTCCTATCTCATTTGCCTCATCATGGCAAGTAGGAAGGGACATAAACCAGATAAACAGAACAAGCCCTCACTGATTGCACCTTCAGTTTCTGCTTTTTTTCACCTACAAGAACCTACTAACCCAGATTCTGACCTCTCTCAGGAGGCTACTCTCATTAAAGCCACAACCCCTACCATGCAGGACCCACTACAGTCCATACAGTCTCAGATTGCTGGTCTCCCATCTAAATCTGATATTGAGTCACTTAAAAAATTCATAAAAGATGAAATCAAGGATCTGAAGAAAGACCTAAACGACTTAGGTTCCAGAATGGAATTTCTTGAAGATGGTCAAGACCACCTCAATAATGTAGTCAGCACTAACACCCGCCAACTCAACATACATGATTCTATGATTCAAAATTTGTCCGATAAAATTGAAGACCTTGAGAATAGGGGGAGAAGGAGCAACTTGCGCCTTAGGGGTATCCCAGAAGAGATCTCTCCAGACCAACTTAAAGCCTACGCAATCGAATTGTTCCACTTCCTCTTACCTCAGGCCCCGACCTTGCAAAATGAGGACATTGAACGAATTCACAGGGCTCTACGACCACCTGCTAGACCCCCAGCTCCCCCTCGGGATGTCATCCTTAAATTTTTAAAATTTACCACCAAAGAGGACATCTGGCAGGCCGCAAGGATGAGGCGGTCTATCCAATTCAGAAGCCACAACATACAGGTATTCCAAGACCTATGCCCTCAGACTATACAGCGCAGAAGAGAAGTTCGCTTTATAACCAAAACCTTACAAGAGAATAGTATACGATACAGGTGGGGTTTTCCTTTCAGCCTCATTATTTCCCACAATGGGGCCCAAATTATTTACAAAAGTTACTCTGACTTAGAGGACATCTCCAAGAAGCTCAATCTTTCCTTTGACCCACCCCTGGACAGGGTCATAGATATCCCACCTCGGACAGATCGGATGGAAGATGGCTCTCCAAAAGATCAGAGACCCCTCTGGTCAAAAGTTGCCTCCAAACGGAGCAAGACCGGCCTGCCTTCTGCGGCCACAGACTCTTGAATCATATTATATTCCTGATCCGGCTGTGATAATTGTACGGGACATTAAACTCCTTCTGATTAAATCCTGCTACCTCTCCATCTATCCGGCAGGATTAGAGTTTGATGTATGTCCCGCTGATCCAGTGGTATGTTAATGACTTATATATATGTTGTTTTTTTCTTTCAAGCTCCTTCATGCCGCCCAGCTAACTGAACTAATCCTGTTCTGGCCCTCCAGTTTATGCTAAATTCTTATTTTTCAACTAGAAGCATGCCTCACTAGTATCCCGCATCATTCTTCCCCCCAGTTGATGCATTTAAAGACTTTCTCGTGCATCCCTTGTGTGTATAGAGGATCTCACTTTGGTTACTGTTTTTTTTAATGCTTTTTATTATGTTCATGTTCAGGTTTATTGTTCCACACATTGTTGAATGTATTATCACTGTGTTTTTCAACCCCACCAGACAGTCATTTTTATATTATGGCCTCCCCTCTGATTGTCGCGTCTCCATGGTCAACACCTGTCCTATCGAGCCCCCCTCCCTTTCAAACTGTGCTTAACTTTTTACTGTGTGTTTATTGCCAGGTTACCCAGGCTTATTCAGGGGTTTGGGAGAGCCTTCTGATAGTCCAGTCTATATTTTCATTGCTGTACATGCCTCACCAGACCCTAATCATACACCCCCGCCTTGGCCATGGCTGACAAATCTGGGTCCTTAAAAATTCTATCTCATAATGTCAAAGGACTGAATGTTCCCCAAAAGAGAAATAGGGCTTTAAGAGACTACCAAAAACTTAAATGTGATATTGTCCTACTTCAGGAGACTCATTTTAAGAAGGGTAGGGAGCCCCTCCAGTCCTTAAGAAGATTCGGCCAAGCTTATCTATCCTCGCATTCCTCAAAACACAATGGTGTGGGTATTCTCATATGGAAACAAACCCCCTTCCCTCTCACCAACATCTTTAGAGATAGGCAAGGCAGACTTCTTGTAATTACTGGCAGACTTCTTAATAAAGTCATTACTATAGCTAATATTTACGCCCCCAACTCACATCAGGTCCAGTTTTATACTCAGTCCTGTAACATTGTATCGGAATTAGCCAGGGGGGCCCTTGTCATGGGGGGAGATTTCAATTTGGCACTTGATCCCACCTTAGATTGCTCCTCAGGCAGTTCTGCGATTCCACAGAAGACTCTAAAATTAGTAAAGTCACATATATCTAAATTAAACTTACACGACACTTGGAGGATTTTTCACCCATATGTTAAAGATTACACATTCTTCTCTCACCCACACCAACTATACTCTCGGATAGACTATATCATGATAGATGTTACCAGCTTAGCTTTAGTACAGTCTACTGAAATTATGCCCATAACCTGGTCTGACCACGCCATGATTAGCTGCCTAGTTAGTTGGCCTACTTCTCCTATAAGAGAACATACTTGGAGACTTGATGAATCACTACTATCTGACCCCCTGACCAAAATTCAGATTCAGGGCAACCTCGAATCTTACTTCTCCATAAACTCCACCCCTAACATGTCCCCACTCTCGATATGGGAGGCCCACAAATGTGTAGTGAGAGGAGACTTCATAGCGATAAAAGTGGCTAGGGATAGACAAAACTCAATAGTCCTCAAAAACCTACTAGAAGAATTAGATAAATTGCAGGACATCCATAAGAGACATCCTAAGGCCCACTCACTGCTCGAACAGATACAACATAAACAAAGCCAACTGGCCCTCATTTTGGGACTCGAGGCCAAACGCAGAGCTCTCTTCCTTAGGAGACGATTCTACGAAGGGGGTAATAAACAGGGTAGACTGTTAGCAAGACTCCTACGTAGTAAAGCCTCTAAAAACTATATTACATCAATCAAAGACATTGGGGGCAAAACCCGGTTCACTTCTAAAGACATAGCCAATAGCTTTAGGACTTACTATGAGGACCTATACAACTTGGATAGAACCTCTACCCCTCCCTCGACTTCTGACATATCACGCTACTTAGCCACACTTCAACTCCCTTCCCTGACTGCCGAACAGAGATCTACCTTGGAATCTCCCTTTTCACTAAAAGAGCTCTGAACGGCCATCCTTTCTTTCCCCTCAGGCAAAGCCCCGGGGCCAGATGGTTTCGGCCACGCCTATTACTCTAAATTTATTGACATCCTGGCTCCCCCTCTGCTAGCCCACTTCTCTGATATTGATAACAATAAATATTTTCCCCCACAATCCTTACAAGCCCATATCACTGTAATCCCGAAACCAAACAAGTCCCCTGACCTTATCCCCAACTACAGACCGATCTCCCTACTAAACGCCGACATTAAAATTTTTGCCAAAATGATTGCCATTAGACTCAATCAGTTTCTCCCCCTTCTAATCCACCAGGATCAAGTTGGGTTTATCCCCCATAGAGAGGCGAGGGACAATACGGTCCGCAATCTCCACCTTCTGTACCACGCTAAAAAGCAGGGCCTCCCCGCGGTTTGGCTTTCCACCGACGCGGAGAAAGCCTTTGATCGGGTTAGGTGGTCCTTTCTCAGAGCTACCCTACAGACTATGGGCCTTGGAGATTCTATGCTCCATAGGATCTTTGCCCTCTATAATTGCCCCAATGCCAGCATATCCCTAAATGGCATTCTCTCCCCGCCCTTCCAGATTACGAACGGTACCAGACAGGGGTGTCCCCTATCCCCCTTATTATTTGTATGCCTCTTGGAGACTTTCGCCACTAGAATCAGGCAAAACCCAGAGGTTGAGGGAATCCGGATAGAAGATCAGACTTACAAATTGTCCCTCTTTGCAGATGACATTTTATTCTCACTTGCCAACCCAGTTAGTTCAATCCCTCCCCTTTTAGAAGAACTGTCCCTTTTTAATAAATTGTCGAACTTCCTCATTAACCATTCAAAATCAGAATTCCTTGGGATCTCCATGACACCTAACCTTTCCCGACAGATTGGGCTCATTTGCCCCTTCTGCCACTGTAGATCTTCCCTTAAATACTTAGGCACACACTTATCAGACGACTTTGACTTATTGTTTGAGCTAAATTATATTCCTGCCAGGATCTCCCTGGAGAGGGAGCTCTCCTCATGGCACTCAAGGCACCTCTCTTGGATTGGTAGAATAAATTCAATAAAAATGACAGCCTTTCCCAGACTCTTATACCTCCTGCAAGCCCTCCCCATTCCCCTCCCCCCCCGATTTCTCCCCAATATTCAAAGACTATTCCATTCTTATATATGGAAGGGCGGCCCTGCCAGAATCAATAACAAGACTATGATGACCCCCCGTATCCATGGTGGTTTGGGGGTCCCAAACTTGGATCTTTATAGACGATCTATCTTTGTCCAAAGAATTTTGGATTGGAGGAACCATAAGAATCAAAAGAGGTGGGTCTACCTAGAGGAACAACTCAATAGAGACCTAGACCTTCATTCCGTTGGCTGGTCTTCCTATGGGAAGGGGCTGACAAAAGATATTGAAAATCCGATCACTCAGGAGACCCTGACTCAATGGGGCATAGTCAACAGAAACAACCCCTACATCTCCTCAGTTCCGTCCCCGCTTACCTCTCTGATTTATAACACTGAATTTTCCCTGAAAGACCTAGGAGTATATCAATCCGACTCTAAACTCTCCCCCGATGTCTCTTTACACCACTTGGTTGACAATGAAAATATACATACACAAGACAAACTGATTGAGCTAGGGTATACTTGGGCCCAGAACTGGTATAACTATAGACGAGTCCACCATTACATCTCATCCCATAAGCAATACCTTAATATGGTGAGACCTATGACAAATCTAGAGAAACTACTATCCTCTGCCGCTCCTCTTGGCCACACCTTAGCTAAAATTTACTCAATCCTAACCCAACCCTCCCCTGGCTTCCTCCCCCGCTCTCTCGAATCCTGGGAGAGAGAACTTGGAGTCACCATCCTACCCCAGACAGCCAGATCCATTTTCACTAACACTAAATCATCTTCCGTTTCGGCGGGGATACTAGAGTTGAACTATAAAATTCTCCATAACTGGTACCTTTCCCCACGACGTTTACATAAATTCTACCCCTCATCAGGGAATCGTTGCTGGCGTTGTGGCCATGTGGGAAGTGGCATGGGCCATATGTGGTGGTGGTGCAACAGTGTTAACCGGTTCTGGAGATCCATAATCGCAGAGATAGAGATAATTTTTCAAATGCTACTCCCTCTTGACCCGCTGGTTCTCCTCCTCAATAAACAAATTAAACTCCCTTCCAAAGCCCATAACATCCTTTTCCGTATTTTCTCTAACAGCGCTAAATCTTTGATCGCCAAAAATTGGAAATCACAGGAACCCTCAGACCTAGTCATGTGGAGAAACAGGGTGACTGACTTCCTAGAATTAGAGGAGTATAGATTTTTTAGAATGGACTCCAGAGACGTGTTCATTACTGCCAAAAACATGTGGGACCACTATATTAGCCCAGTTTGAGTTCACTGCTAACTTTTTCCACCCAACTTTCCCCCTTACTTAACTCTCACTGGTCATGGAGACGCTGACACCTCATTATATTCTGTTTTTTTTTTTTTTTTTCTTACAACATATCTTGGTACTTCTGTGATAATGACATAGCTGAAGCAAAACCCAGGCCTGATAGGCCCTTTTTTTGTTGTTGTTGTTTCTTTTCTTCCTCTCTTCTTTTAATATTTTCTTTTTCTTTATCCAATTAGTACTTTCCAGGTATTGCAATTGTATTCTCTGTAAATATCATTGACCAACTTGTCTCGTTATTTCTTTTGTTTTTGCAAAATTTGTTATCTACTCTGGAAATATACCAATAAAAAAGATTTTGGATTAAAAATGCAGGTTTTGCCATTTTAGCGTGTAGGGCGTTATGGCTTAAGTCTTGGTCTGCTGATGTGTCCTCAAAATCCAAGCTTTTAGCTATTCCTTTTAAGGGTAAGACCCTATTCGGGCCTGAACTAAAGGAAATCATTTCCAACATTACTGGAGGTAAAGGTCATGCCCTTCCTCAGGACAAGACTGTTAAAATGAGGGTTAAAAAAATAATTTTCGTTCCTTTCGAAACTTTAAAGGTGGACCCTCTACTTCCTCCTCCGCCACAAAGCAGGAGGGGAATTTTGCGCAATCCAAGTCAGTCTGGAGACCTAACCAGACCTGGAATAAAGGTAAACAGGCCAAGAAGCCCGCTGCTGCTACCAGGACAGCATGAAGGGGCAGCCCCCGATCCGGGACCGGATCTAGTAGGGGGCAGACTTTCTCTCTTCGCTCAGGCTTGGGCAAGGGACGTTCAGGATCCCTGGGCATTAGAAATCGTGACCCAGGGGTATCGACTAGAATTCAAGGATTTTCTCCCAAGAGGGAGATTTCATCTTTCACGTTTGTCTGTAGACCAGACAAAAAGAGAGGCGTTCTTACGCTGTGTAGAAGACCTATATACCATGGGTGTAATCTGTCCAGTTCCAAAACTAGAACAGGGGCAGGGGTTTTACTCAAATCTGTTCGTGGTTCTCAAAAAAGAGGGAACCTTCAGACCAATTTTAGATCTCAAATGTCTAAACAAATTTCTCAGAGTCCCATCGTTCAAGATGGAGACCATACGAACAATTTTACCAATGATCCAGGAGGGTCAATATATGACCACCGTGGACTTGAAGGATGCGTATCTTCACATTCCTATCCACAAAGATCATCACCAGTTTCTCAGGTTCGCCTTCCTGGACAAACATTACCAGTGTATGGCCCTCCCTTTCGGGTTGGCCACAGCTCCCAGAATTTTCACAAAAGTGCTAGGGTCCCTTCTGGTGGTTCTAAGGCCATGGAGCAAAGCAGTGGCGCCCTATCTGGATGATATTTTGATTCAGGCATTAACTTACCAGCTAGCCAAATCTCACACGGACATCGTGTTGGCTTTTCTAAGGACTCACGGGTGGAAGGTGAATATACAAAAAAGTTCACTAGTTCCACTGACAAGAGTTCCATTCCTAGGAACTCTGATAGACTCGGTAGCCATGAAAATTTTTCTGACGGAGGTCAGAAAGTCAAAGATTCTAACTACTTGCCGAGCACTTCATTCCATTCCTCAGCCATCAGTGGCACAGTGTATGGAGGTCATTGGGTTAATGGTAGCGGCAATGGACATCGTTCCGTTTGCTCGCTTACATCTCAGACCACTGCAGCTGTGCATGCTTAGACAGTGGAATGGGGATTATGCAGATTTATCTCCTCGGATAAATCTGGATCTAGAGACCAGAGACTCTCTTCTTTGGTGGTTGTCACAGGATCATCTGTCCCAGGGAATGTGCTTCCGCAGGCTAACATGGGTCATAGTGACGACGGACACCAGCCTCTTGGGCTGGGGTGCAGTCTGGAATTCCCTGAAGGCTCAGGGTGTTTGGACTCAGGAGGAGTCCCTATTACCAATAAATATTCTGGAA
>NC_069503.1:10349369-10424369 GCF_027579735.1 Bombina bombina | reverse complement strand
GTAAAGTCTTTTTTCAGTGGGACTTCAATAGCACCGATATTACAAGCTTTTTCTGGGAGGCCAAAAAGTGAGAAGTACAGCCTATCCTGCAAGATTCATAACGCAATCTAAAGTCAGTAGTTATAAGTTCTACGTTACAAAGCTGTAGCATAAAACTCATAGCTAAAGTGTTAAAAAGTACAGCCCTCCCGCATTGCAAACAGTATAATAAATTAATTAACCCCTAATCTGCCGCTCCCAACATTGCCGCCACTATAATAAACATATTAACCCCTAAACCGCTGCACTCCCGCATCACAAACACTAGTTAAATATTATTAACCCCTAATCTGCTGTCGCTAACATCGCCACAACCTACATTAGTTATTAACCCCTAATCTGCCTCCCCCAACATTGCCGCCACTATACTAAACTTATTAACCCCTAAACCTAAGTCTAACCCTAACACCCCCTAACTTAAATATAATTAAAATAAATCTAAATACAAATTACTATCATTACCAAATTATTGCTATTTAAAACTAAATACTTACCTATAAAATAAACCCTAAGCTAGCTACAATATAACTAATAGTTACATTGTATCTATCTCAGGTTTTATTTTTATTTTACAGGCAACTTTGTATTTATTTTAACTAGGTACAATAGTTATTAAATAGTTATTAACTATTTAATAGCTACCTAGTTAAAATAAGTACAAAATTACCTGTAAAATAAAACCTAACCTGTCTTACACTAACACCTAACCTTACACTACAATAGAATAAATTAAATTAATTAAATACAATTAACTAAATTACAAAAAAAAAACAATAAATTACACAAAATAAAAATATCCCCCCCCCAAATAAAAAAAAACCCTAGCCTAAACTACCAATAGCCCTTAAAAGGGCCTTTTGCGGGGCATTGCCTCAAAGAAATCAGCTCTTTTACCTGTAAAAAACATACAAACAACCCCCCAACAGTAAAACCCACCACCCACACAACCAACCCCCCAAATAAAATCCATCAGCCAATAGGATTTTTTCACCTTTAATTCCGATTGGCTGATAGAATTCTATCAGTCAATCAGAATTCAAGGGACACCATCTTGGATGACGTCACTTAAAGGAACCTTCATTCGAGAAGAACCGTCGTCAGAAGAGGATGCTTTGCGCTGGATGTCTTGAAGATGGAGCCGCTCCGCGTCGGAAGGATGAAGATAGAAGATGCTGTCTGGAAGCAGACTTCTGCCCGTCTGGAGGACCACTTCTGCCGGCTTGGATGAAGACTTCTCCCGGCTTTGTTGAGGACTTCTTGCCGCTTGGATGAAGATTTCTCCCGGCTTCGTTTAAGGGTGGATGTCCGGTCTTCAAAACTGTAAGTGGATCTTTGGGGGTTAGTGTTTTTTTAAGGGTTTTTTGGGTGGGTTTTATTTTTAGGTTAGGGCTTTTGGGCTGAAAAAGAGCTAAATGCCCTTTTAAGGGCAATGCCCATCCAAATTACCTTTTCAGGGCAATGGGGAGCTTAGGTTTTTTTAGTTAAGATTTTATTTGGGGGGTTTGTTGTGTGGGTGGTGGGTTTTACTGTTGGGGGGTTGTTTGTATTTTTCTTTACAGGTAAAAGAGCTGATATCTTTGGGGCAATGCCCCGCAAAAGGCCCTTTTAAGGGCTATTGGTAGTTTAGGCTAGGTTTTTTTTTATTTTTGGGGGGCTTTTTTATTTTGATAGGGCTATTAGATTAGGTGTAATTAGTTTAAATATCTGATAATTTCTTTTTTTATTTTGTGTAATTTAGTGTTTTTTTTTTTTTTGTAATTTAGGTAATTGTATTTAATTAATTTAATTTATTCTATTGTAGTGTAAGGTTATGTGTTAGTGTAAGACAGGTTAGGTTTTATTTTACAGGTAAATTTGTATTTATTTTAACTAGGTAGTTAGTAAATAGTTAATAACTATTTAATAACTATTCTACCTAGTTAAAATAAATACAAACTTGCCTGTAAAATAAAAATAAACCCTAAGCTAGATACAATGTAACTATTATTTATATTGTAGCTAGCTTAGGGTTTATTTTACAGGTAAGCATTTAGTTTTAAATAGGAATAATTTAGGTAATGATAGTAAGTTTTATTTAGATTTATATTTTAATTATATTAAAGTTAGGGGGTGTTAGGGTTAGACTTAGGTTAGGGGTTAATAAATTTAGTATAGTGGCGGCGACGTTGGGGGTGGCAGATTAGGGATTAATAATATTTAACTAGTGTTTGCGAGGTGGGAGTGCGGCGGTTTAGGGGTTAATATGTTTATTATAGTGGTGGCGATGTCGGGAGCAGCAGATTAGTGGTTAATAAGTATAATGTAGGTGTCTGCGATGTCGGGGGCGGCAGATTAGAGGTTAATAAGTGTAAGATTAGGGGTGTTTAGACTTGGGGTTCATGTTAGGGTGTTAGGTGTAAATATAAAATGTGTTTTCCCATAGGAATCAATGGGGCTGCGTTACGGAGCTTTACGCTGCTTTTTTGCAGGTGTTAGACTTTTTTTTCAGCCGGCTCTCCCCATTGATGCCTATGGGGAAATCATGCACGAGCACGTAAAACCAGCTCACCGCGGCTTTCAGCAGCGCTGGTATTGGAGTGCGGTATGGAGCTCAATTTTGCTCTATGCTCACTTCTTGCCTGATAACGGCGAGTTTTTGTAAACCTGTAATACCAGCGCTGTAGGGAAGTGAACGGTGACAATAACGTGCAAGTTAGCACCGCACCCCTCTTACCGCAAAACTTGTAATCTAGCCAATTGTTTCCAACATGAATAATAGAATAAAATATTTGTTTTTATTTTAATGCACATCACAGGGCCGATTCTCCAAAGCTTTCCGCTCAGGCGACATTCGCTAAAAAGATCTGTCACCGCTATACATTCTTCACTGGGCTCTATAAAGGGATAGAAAGGTGAAAACGGTGATGTGCACGGGTGCATTTTATTTTAGCAATAAACTTCCATTCCTAAACTGCTTCTAGTAAATCTCACTACTGTTTGTCACTGACACACACACATTTTAGGTGGCAGATTGAAATCATGCCGATCTGATACGATCAAGATGATTGACAGCCCCTGCTAGAGGCCGATTAGCCACCAGTGAGCAGGGGCGTCATTGCACAAGCAGTTTACTAAAAATGTTAAATGGCGTCTGCATTTAGAGATGTCGAGTGGCATGATTCACTATTACAAATCATGTTTGCTGGACATATATTCAATTTAACCCCTTATGTGTGTTATACAAGCAGTGAGCAAGGGGTAGATTTATTATGCTGTGAATGCCGCTGTGTGGAAAGAAAAGTTAAGATGTAGCGGTCATAAAAGGCTCCGGACAGCAATCATCCTGATCCGATCGGGTTGATTGTCATCCCCTGCTAGAGGCCGATCGGCCGTGAATGTGCAGGGGGCAGCATTGCACAAGCAGTTCACCAGTTATAATAAATTAAAACTACACTTAAACTATATTAGACTATTAACTAACCTACCCTAACTATTATACTAAAATTACAATAAACTATATTAAATTAATAATTAACCTACCCTAACTTTTAAACTAAAATTACATTAAACTAAAAAATTTAATTATATATTACATATTTAAAAACCTAACCCTACTCAAATAATGTTAATCTACTATTAAAAATTACTAAGTTACAAAAAATTACACAAACCCTAAGCTAAAAATAAAACCCACCCAATAAACCCTTAAAAAAAAAAACTAACACTAACCCCCGAAGATCCACTTACAGTTTCTGTAGACCAGACATCCATCCTCAACGAAGCGACAGAAGTCCTCATCGAAGCCGGCAGAAGTCTTCATCCAAGTGGGCCGAATTCTTTATCCAAGCCGGCAGAAGTCTTCATCCAGATGGCCTCTTCTATCTTCATCCATCAGGCGTGGAGCAGCTCCATCTTCAAGACATCCGGCGCGGAGCATCCTCTTCAATCGACGGCTTCTTCAACAATGAAGGTTTAAATGATCCAAGGTTTAAATGAAGGTTTAAATGATCCTTTAAATGATCCAAGATGGCGTCACTTAGATTCCGATCGGAATTAAGGTTGAAAAAATCCTATTGCCTGTTGCAATCAGCCAATAGGATTGAGCTTTCATCCTATTGGCTGATTTAATCAGCCAATAGGATTGAGCTTGCATTCTATTGGCTGATTAGAACAGCCAATAGAATGCCAGCTCAATCCTATTGGCTGATTGCATCCGCACAGGATGTCTTGAAGATGGAGCCGCTCCGTGTCGGAAGGATGAAGATAGAAGATGCCGTCTGGATGAAGACTTCTGCCCGCCTGGAGGACAACTTCTTGCAGCTTGGATGAAGACTTCTCCCGGCTTCGTTGAGGACTTCTTGCCGCTTGGATGAAGACTTCTCCTGGCTTCGTTGAGGATGGATGTCCGGTCTTCAAAAACTGTAAGTGGATCTTCGGGGGTTAGTGTTAGGTTTTTTTAAGGTTTTATTGGGTGGGTTTTATTTTTAGTTTATGGATTTTGGGCAATGTAAAAGAGCTAAATGCCCTTTTAAGGGCAATGCCCATCCAAATGCCCCTTTCAGGGCAATGGGGAGCTAAGGTTTTTTAGGTAGTTTTTTTTTTGGGAGGGGGGTTGATTGTGTGGGTGGTGGGATTTACTGTTGGGGGGTTGTTTGTATTTTTTTATTATAGGTAAAAGAGCTGCTTTCTTTGGGGCAATGCCCCGCAAAAGGTCCTTTTAAGGGCCATTGGCAGTTTATTGCGGCTAGGGTTTTTTTATTGGGGGGGGCTTTTTTATTTTAATAGGGCTATTAGATTAGGTGTAATTAGTTTAAATATTTGATCATTTCTTTTTTATTTTGTGTAATTTAGTGTTTATTATTTTCTGTAATTTAAATAAATGTATTTTGTTAATTTAATTTATTTAATTTTAGTGTAATGTTAGGTTTTAGTGTAAGCCAGGTTAGGTTTTATTTTACAGGTAAATTTGTATTTATTTTAACTAGGTAGCTAGTAAATAGTTATTAACTAGGTAGTTAATAACTATTTACTAACTATTCTACCTAGTTAAAATAAATACAAACTTACCTGTGAAATAAAAAATAAAACCTAAGATAGCTACAATGTAACTATTAGCTACAATGTAACTATTAGTTATATTATAGCTAGCTTAGGGTTTATTTTACAGGTAAGTATTTAGTTTTAAATAGGAATTATTTAGTTAATAATAGTAATTTGTATTTAGATTCATTTTAATTATATTAAAGTTAGGGGTGTTAGGGTTAGGGTTAGACTTAGGGCTAGGTTTAGGGGTTAATATATTTATTTAGTGTTAGTGATGTGGGAGGCCAGAAGTTTAGGGGTTAATAACTTTAGTATAGTGGCGGCGACATTGGGGGCAGCAGATAAGGGGTTTATAATATTTAATTAGTGTTTACAATGCGGGAGTGTGGTGGTCTAGGGGTTAATATGTTTAATATAGTGGCGGCGATGTCCGGAGCGGCAGATTAGGGGTTAATAAATTTATTATAGTGTTTGTGATGTGGGAGGGCCTCGGCTTAGGGGTTAATAGGTAGTTTATGGGTGTTAGTGTACTTTGTAACACTTTAGTTATGAGTTTTATGTTACGGTGTTGTAGTGTAAAACCCATAACTGGTACGGATCTTGTAGTTATGGGCTGTACCGCTCACTTTTTGGCCGGACAGGCAAGCTCTCAATACCGGCGCTATGGAAGTCCCATTGAAAAAGGACTTTTTAAAAAGTGCGGTAGTTACGTTGAGTGACGGCCAAAAAAGTATGCGGTACAGCTGTTTTTACAAGACTCAGCGGTAGTGAAAAAGCAGCGTTATGAGGCTTTTTCACTCATAACGCAAAACTCGTAATCTAGCCGTAAGTCTTGCAGCCTTGGCCAGTTCGCTTAACTGTCTGAGTCCCTGAAATCTCTGTGCAGCTGTCTGTGAGTGCTGATGAGCACCCAGGGCTGTGAGTTTTGCAGGGTCATAGGATGTAGAGAGGTGTAAGAAACTCATTGATGGTTACCAGAAGCGATTGATTTCAGCTATTTTTTTCCAAGGGGTGCGCTACCAAATATTAAATTGAGGGTGCCAATCATTTTGTCCAGTCCATTTTTGGAGTTTTGCGTGGGATGTGTCAGATTTGACTTTTTTTCTCCACTTTTTTGTGTCAGACCAATACAAACTAAAGAAATAATCATGAGAATTTGTAATTGCAACAATTGTATGGACGAAGTAGCGTAAATGCAGGGTGCCAATATTATTGGCCATGACTGTATGTAGCTATAAATATATACATGAGTGGGTGTGTTTTGGGCAGTAGTGTATTTGGGAATGTTTCCCCCAGGGTTTGGCAGTTTGTACTTATGATGCCACTGTAGAAAGTGATGCTGTGATAGACCAACAGACACTAGTGCCAGCAGAGTGTGTCATTCCTGTTTAGTGTAAGAGATGTTCTGTAAACTGCAAGTTCCCTTCCTTACATCTGTCTAGTAGCTTCACGTGCGCATTGGTTGTGTACGGCAGCTGTATTTATGTACCTAACCGCACAGAAGGCGACACAGCCCCTTGTTTGCATAAACAAAATCATGGTATTGCGTCACATGCAAAGGGACTTATCAGTCAGCTAAGGAACCCATGCAGAGCTGATATTCCTTGTTTTATAGGCTGAGGTGGAACTATATCAGGTGTGTCTGGGATTTGTGTTCTGCTCCCTATTCCTGCTTTTATTTATTTGTGTTATGTTCTTATTTATTGCTCTATTTGTGACCGAGTCTGTAAAGCTCTCTGCTCAGGTGAGATGTTCTCATGAGATGCTGTACATAGTACGGCCACAAATGACCTTGATAGTTGTGTGTCTCACTAGGGGCAGTGACCTACATTTCTGTATACGAGGAGAGACGTACATGACTCACATTATAGTTTAGTGCTGAAGAAAATGACGACTTGAGTATTGACCGTACAATGTAAAAACCACAATAAAGCTTAGCACATGGTACACATCTGTGTCTATAGGAGGCAGTTCAACACTTGTTGAGATTGACAGGTTCAGCCATATTTTATAGACATCTGAGAGAGGTCTGCACATTGAGGAGCAGAGTTATTTCATGCTTGTGAACTTTAGTGTATCGAGCCCATGAGCACTGGTATCTGTGGTGTCTGTGGGTGCTAAAGTAACAAATGAGAAAATAGCTGCCCATAGCGAGCACCACAGTATAGGTCTCACATCAAACAGAAATCTGATTAACAGCTGATTTTCAGGCAAGGAGATGAGTTTGTGAAACACAATCAGTCAATGGCTCAGCAGGAGAATATTGTGTTTGCTGGGTGCCTGGCGCATGTGCATGTGCATGCAGATACCTGTCCCTATAATATATAAATCTATGCAATAAGGCATCACATGATCACAGGGTGTGCTGGGTGCCCGGTGCATGCGCGGGTGCATGCAGATACCTGTCCCTGTAATATATAAATCTAGCAATAAGGCATCACATGATCACAGGGTGTGCTGGGTGCCCGGCGCATGCGCGAGTGCATGCACATACTTGTCCCTGTAATATATAAATCTATGCAATAAAGCATCACATGATCACATGGTGTGCTGGGTGCCCGGCGCATGTGCAAGTGCATGCAGATACCTGTCCCTGTAATATATAAAGCTATGCAATAAGGCATCACATGATCACAGGGTGTGCTGGGTGCCCAGCGTATGTGCGAGTACATGCAGATACCTGTCCCTGTAATATATAAATCTATGCAATAAGGCATCACATGATCACAGGGTGTGCTGGGTGCCCGACGCATGCGCGAGTGCATGCAGATACCTGTCCCTGTAATATATAAAACTATGCAATAAGGCATCACATGATAACAGGGTGTGCTGGGTGCCCGGCGCATGCGCGAGTGCATGCAGATACCTGTCCCTGTAATATATAAATCTAGGCAATAAGGCATCACATGATAACAGGGTGTGCTGGGTGCCCGGCGCATGCGCGAGTGCATGCAGATACTTGTCCCTGTAATATGTAAATCTATGCAATAAGGCATCACATGATCACAGGGTGCGCTGGGTGCAGGCGCAGGCGCGAGTGCATGCAGATACCTGTCCCTGTAATATATAAATCTATGCAATAAGGCATCACATGATCACAGGGTGTGCTGGGTGCCCGGCGCATGCGCGAGTGCATGCAGATACCTGTCCCTGTAATATATAAATCTATGCAATAAGGCATCACATAATGACAGTGTCTCTTTAGTATTTGTATATCAGTAGGTAGCAGTGAGTCTCTTTAGTATTTGTATATCAGTAGGAAGCAGTGAGTCTCTTTAGTATTTGTATATCAATAGGTGGCAGTGAGTCTCTTTAGTATTTGTATATCAGAAGGAAGCAGTCTCTTTATTATTTGTTTATCAGTAGGAAGCAGTAAGTCTCTTTAGTATTTGTTTATCAGTAGGTAGCAGTGAGTCTCTTTAGTATTTGTATATCAATAGGTAGCAGTGAGTCTCTTTAGTATTTGTATATCAGTAGGTAGCAGTGAGTCTCTTTAGTATTTGTATATCAATAGGTAGCAGTGAGTCTCTTTAGTATTTGTATATCAGTAGGTAGCAGTGAGTCTCTTTAGTATTTGTATATCAATAGGTAGCAGTGAGTCTCTTTAGTATTTGTATATCAGTAGGTAGCAGTGAGTCTCTTTAGTATTTGTATATCAATAGGTAGCAGTGAGTCTCTTTAGTATTTGTATAATATCAGTAGGTAGCAGTGAGTCTCTTTAGTATTTGTATAATATCAGTAGGTAGCAGTGAGTCTCTTTAGTATTTGTATAATATCAGTAGGTAGCAGTGAGTCTCTTTAGTATTTGTATAATATCAGTAGGTAGCAGTGAGTCTCTTTAGTATTTGTATATCAGTAGGAAGCAGTGAGTCTCTTTAGTATTTGTATATCAATAGGTGGCAGTGAGTCTCTTTAGTATTTGTATATCAGAAGGAAGCAGTCTCTTTATTATTTGTTTATCAGTAGGAAGCAGTAAGTCTCTTTAGTATTTGTTTATCAGTAGGTAGCAGTGAGTCTCTTTAGTATTTGTATATCAATAGGTAGCAGTGAGTCTCTTTAGTATTTGTATATCAGTAGGTAGCAGTGAGTCTCTTTAGTATTTGTATATCAATAGGTAGCAGTGAGTCTCTTTAGTATTTGTATATCAGTAGGTAGCAGTGAGTCTCTTTAGTATTTGTATATCAATAGGTAGCAGTGAGTCTCTTTAGTATTTGTATATCAGTAGGTAGCAGTGAGTCTCTTTAGTATTTGTATATCAATAGGTAGCAGTGAGTCTCTTTAGTATTTGTATATCAGTAGGTAGCAGTGAGTCTCTTTAGTATTTGTATATCAGTAGGTAGCAGTGAGTCTCTTTAGTATTTGTATATCAGTAGGTAGCAGTGAGTCTCTTTAGTATTTGTATATCAGTAGGTAGCAGTGAGTCTCTTTAGTATTTGTATATCAGTAGGTAGCAGTGAGTCTCTTTAGTATTTGTATATCAATAGGTAGCAGTGAGTCTCTTTAGTATTTGTATATCAATAGGTAGCAGTGAGTCTCTTTAGTATTTGTATATCAGTAGGTAGCAGTGAGTCTCTTTAGTATTTGTATAATATCAGTAGGAAGCAGTGAGTCTCTTTAGTATTTGTATATCAGTAGGAAGCAGTGAGTCTCTTTAGTATTTGTATATCAGTAGGTAGCAGTGAGTCTCTTTAGTATTTGTATATCAGAAGGAAGCAGTCTCTTTATTATTTGTTTATCAGTAGGAAGCAGTGAGTCTCTTTAGTATTTGTTTATCAGTAGGTAGCAGTGAGTCTCTTTAGTATTTGTATATCAGTAGGTAGCAGTGAGTCTCTTTAGTATTTGTATATCAGTAGGTAGCAGTGAGTCTCTTTAGTATTTGTATATCAGTAGGAAGCAGTGAGTCTCTTTAGTATTTGTATATCAGTAGGTAGCAGCGAGTCTCTTTAGTATTTGTATATCAGTAGGTAGCAGTGAGTCTCTAGTATTTGTATATCAGTAGGTAGCAGTGAGTCTCTTTAGTATTTGTATATCAGTAGGTAACAGTGAGTCTCTTTAGTATTTGTATAATATCAGTAGGTAGCAGTGAGTCTCTTTAGTATTTGTATATCAGTAGGTAGCAGTGAGTCTCTTTAGTATTTGTATATCAGTAGGTAGCAGTGAGTCTCTTTAGTATTTGTATATCAGTAGGTAGCAGTGAGTCCTTCTTTAGTATTTGTATATCAGTAATGGTAGCAGGTGCGTCTCTTTAGTATTTGTTTATCAGGAGGTAGCAGTGAGACTCTTTAGGAGTATTGTATATCAGTAGGGAGGCAGTATATGAGTCCTCATTAGATATCTGTATATATCAGTAAGGGTAGCAAGTGAGTCTCTTTAGTTTTGTATATCATTAGGTTGCAGTGAGTCTCTTTAGTATTTGTATATCAGTAGGATAGCAGCGAGTCTGTTTAGTATTTGTTTCAGTAGGGTAGCATGTGAGTCTCTATAGTATTTGTATATACAGTAGTAGCAGTGAGTCTTCTTTAGTATTTGTATTCAGTAGGAAGCAGTGGTCTCTTTATATTTGAATAATATCAGTAGGTAGCAGTGGAGTCTTCTTTAGAATATTTGTCATTTTATTTAAAAATCAGTTTTTTTTTTCAAGGTAGCATTGAGTCTCTTTAGTATTTGTTTATCAGTAGGAAGCAGTGAGTCTCTTTAGTATTTGTATATCAGTAGGTAGCAGTGAGTCTCTTTAGTATTTGTATATCAGTAGGTAGCAGTGAGTCTCTTTAGTATTTGTATATCAGTAGGTAGCAGTGAGTCTCTTTAGTATTTGTATATCAGTAGGTAGCAGTGAGTCTCTTTAGTATTTGTATATCAGTAGGTAGCAGTGAGTCTCTTTAGTATTTGTATATCAGTAGGTAGCAGTGAGTCTCTTTAGTATTTGTATATCAGTAGGTAGCAGTGAGTCTCTTTAGTATTTGTATATCAGTAGGTAGCAGTGAGTCTCTTTAGTATTTGTATATAAGTAGGTAGCAGTGAGTCTCTTTAGTATTTGTATATCAGTAGGTAGCAGTGAGTCTCTTTAGTATTTGTATATCAGTAGGAAGCAGTGAGTCTCTTTAGTATTTGTATATCAGTAGGTAGCAGTGAGTCTCTTTAGTATTTGTATATCAGTAGGTAGCAGTGAGTCTCTTAGTATTTGTATATCAGTAGGTAGCAGTGAGTCTCTTTAGTATTTGTATATCAGTAGGTAGCAGTGAGTCTCTTTAGTATTTGTATATCAGTAGGTAGCAGTGAGTCTCTTTAGTATTTGTATATCAGTAGGTAGCAGTGAGTCTCTTTAGTATTTGTATATCAGTAGGTAGCAGTGAGTCTCTTTAGTATTTGTATATCAGTAGGTAGCAGTGAGTCTCTTTAGTATTTGTATATCAGTAGGTAGCAGTGAGTCTCTTTAGTATTTGTATATCAGTAGGTAGCAGTGAGTCTCTTTAGTATTTGTATATCAGTAGGTAGCAGTGAGTCTCTTTAGTATTTGTATATCAGTAGGTAGCAGTGAGTCTCTTTAGTATTTGTATATCAGTAGGTAGCAGTGAGTCTCTTTAGTATTTGTATATCAGTAGGTAGCAGTGAGTCTCTTTAGTATTTGTATATCAGTAGGTAGCAGTGAGTCTCTTTAGTATTTGTATATCAGTAGGTAGCAGAGAGTCTCTTTAGTATTTGTATATCAGTAGGTAGCAGTGAGTCTCTTTAGTATTTGTATATCAGTAGGTAGCAGTGAGTCTCTTTAGTATTTGTATATCAGTAGGAAGCAGTGAGTCTCTTTAGTATTTGTATATCAGTAGGTAGCAGTGAGTCTCTTTAGTATTGTATATCAAGTAGGTAGCAGTGAGTCTCTTTAGTATTTGTATATATCAGTAGGTAGCAGTGAGTCTCTTTAGTATTTGTATATATCAGTAGGTAGCAGTGAGTCTATTTAGTATTTGTATATCAGTAGGTAGCAGTGAGTCTCTTTAGTATTTGTATATCAGTAGGTAGCAGTGAGTCTCTTTAGTATTTGTATATCAGTAGGTAGCAGTGAGTCTCTTTAGTATTTGTATATCAGTAGGTAGCAGTGAGTCTCTTTAGTATTTGTATATCAGTAGGTAGCAGTGAGTCTCTTTAGTATTTGTATATCAGTAGGTAGCAGTGAGTCTCTTTAGTATTTGTATATCAGTAGGTAGCAGTGAGTCTCTTTAGTATTTGTATATCCTGTAGGTAGCAGTGAGTCTCTTTAGTATTTGTATATCAGTAGGTAGCAGTGAGTCTCTTTAGTATTTGTATATCAGTAGGATAGCAGTGAGTCTCTTTTAGTATTTGTATATCAGTAGGTAGCAGTGAGTCTCTTTAGTATTTGTATATCAGTAGTGTAGCAGTGAGTCTCTTTAGTATTTGTATATCAGTAGATAGCAGTGAGTCTCTTTAGTATTTGTATATCAGTAGGTAGCAGTGAGTCTCTTTAGTATTTGTATATCAGTAGGTAGCAGTGAGTCTCTTTAGTATTTGTATATCAGTAGGAAGCAGTGAGTCTCTTTAGTATTTGTATATCAGTAGGTAGCAGTGAGTCTCTTTAGTATTTGTATATCAGTAGGAAGCAGTGAGTCTCTTTAGTATTTGTATATCAGTAGGTAGCAGTGAGTCTCTTTAGTATTTGTATATCAGTAGGTAGCAGTGAGTCTCTTTAGTATTTGTAAAATATCAGTAGGTAGCAGTGAGTCTCTTTAGTATTTGTATATCAGTAGGTAGCAGTGAGTCTCTTTAGTATTGTATATCAGTAGGTAGCAGTGAGTCTCTTTAGTATTTGTATATCAGTAGGTAGCAGTGAGTCTCTTTAGTATTTGTATATCAGTAGGTAGCAGTGAGTCTCTTTAGTATTTGTATATCAGTAGGTAGCAGTGAGTCTCTTTAGTATTTGTATATCAGTAGGTAGCAGTGAGTCTCTTTAGTATTTGTATAATATCAGTAGGTAGCAGTGAGTCTCTTTAGTATTTGTATATCAGTAGGTAGCAGAGAGTCTCTTTAGTATTTGTATATCAGTAGGTAGCAGTGAGTCTCTTTAGTATTTGTATATCAGTAGGTAGCAGTGAGTCTCTTTAGTATTTGTATATCAGTAGGTAGCAGTGAGTCTCTTTAGTATTTGTATATCAGTAGGAAGCAGTGAGTCTCTTAGTATTTGTATATCAGTAGGTAGCAGTGAGTCTCTTTAGTATTTGTATATCAGTAGTAGGTAGCAGTGAGTCTCTTTAGTATTTGTATATCAGTAGGTAGCAGTGAGTCTCTTTAGTATTTGTATATCAGTAGGTAGCAGTGAGTCTCTTTAGTATTTGTATATCAGTAGGTAGCAGTGAGTCTCTTTAGTATTTGTATATCAGTAGGTAGCAGTGAGTCTCTTTAGTATTTGTATATCAGTAGGTAGCAGTGAGTCTCTTTAGTATTTGTATATCAGTAGGTAGCAGTGAGTCTCTTTAGTATTTGTATATCAGTAGGTAGCAGTGAGTCTCTTTAGTATTTGTATATCAGTAGGTAGCAGTGAGTCTCTTTAGTATTTGTATATCAGTAGGTTTGCAGTGAGTCCTCTGTAGTATTTGTATATCAGTAGGTAGGCAGTGGAGTCTCTTTAGTATTTGTATATCAGTAGGTAGCAGTGAGTCTCTTTAGTATTGTATATCAGTAGGTAGCAGTGAGTCTCTTTAGTATTTGTATATCAGTAGGTAGCAGTGAGTCCTTCTTTAGTATTTGTATATCAGTAGGTAGCAGTGAGTCTCTTTTAGTATTTGTATATCTAGTAAGGTAGCAGTGAGTCTCTTTAGTATTTGTATATCAGTAGGTAGCAGTGAGTCTCTTTAGTATTGGTATATCAGTAGGTAGCAGTGAGTCTCTTTAGTATTTGATATATCAGTTAGGTAGCAGTGAGTCCTCTTTAGTATTTGTATAATCAGTAGGTAGCAGTGAGTCCTCTTTAGTATTTGTTGATCAGTAGGTGGTAGGCAGTGAGTCCTCTTTAGTATTTGTATACTATCAGTAGGGTAGCAGTGAGGTCTCTTTAGTATTTGTATAATCAGTAGGTAGCATGTGAGTCCTTAGTATTGTATATCAGTAGGTAGCAGTGAGTCTCTTTAGTATTTGTATATCAGTAGGTAGCAGTGAGTCTCTTTAGTATTTGTATATCAGTAGGTAGCAGTGAGTCTCTTAGTATTTGTATATCAGTAGGTAGCAGTGAGTCTCTTTAGTATTTGTATATCAGTAGGTAGCAGTGAGTCTCTTTAGTATTTGTATATCAGTAGGATAGCAGTGAGTCTCTTTAGTAGTTTGTATATCAGTAGGTAGCAGTGATGTCTCTTTTAGTATTTCAGTATCCTCAGTAGGTATCAGTAAGTCTCTATTAGTATTTGTATGTCATTAGGTAGCAGTGAAGATACTCTCTTAGTATTTGTATATCAGTAGAGAAGCAGCTGAGGTCTCGGTTCGTCTTTGATATATCAGTAGGTAGCAGTGAGGTTCTTTAGTATTATGTAAATCAGTATGTAGCAGTGAAGACTCTTTAGTCTTTGTATATCAGTAGGAAGCAGTGACATGAGTCCTTTAGTATTTGAATAATATCCGTCGGTAGCAGTGGTCTCTTTTGTAATTGTATAATATCAGTATGGTGAGCAGCTGCGTCCTCTTTAGTATTTGTATATCAGTAGGTAGCAGTGAGTCTCTTTAGTATTAGATATATCAGTAGGAAGCAGTGAGTCTCTTAGTATTTGTTATATCAGTAGGTAGCAGTGAGTCTCTTTAGTATTTGTATATATCAGTAGGTAGCAGTGAGTCTCTTTAGTATTGTGTTTATCAGTAGGTAGCCAGTGAGTCTCTTAGTATTGTATATCAGTAGGTAGCAAGTGAGTCTCTTTAGTATTTGTATATCAGTATGGAAGCATTGAGTCTCTTTAGTATTTGTATATCAGTAGGTTGCAGTGAGTCTTCTTTTAGTAGCTTGTATATCAGTATGGTAGCAGTGAGGTCTCTTAGTATTTGTATATCAGTAGGGTTAGCAGTGAGTCCTCTTTAGTATTTGTATATCAGTACGGTAGCAGTGAGTCCTCACTTTATGTATTTGTATATCAGTAGGTAGCAGTGAGTCTCTTTAGTTATTTGTATATCAGTAGGTAGCAGTGAGTCGCTTTAGTATTTGCATATCAGTAGGATAGCAGTGAGTCTCTTTAGTATTGTGTATATCAGTAGGTAGCAGAGAGTCTCCTTTGTAATTTGTTTATCAGTAGGTAGCAGTGAGTCTCTTTAATATTCTCTATAAGTCGGAAGCAGTGAGTCTCTTTAGTATTTGTATATCAGTAGGTAGCAGTCAGTCTCTTTAGAACTTTGTATATCAATAGGTAGCAGTGAGTCTCTTTGTATTTGTATATCAGTAGGTAGCAGTGAGTCTCTTTAATTTTTGTATTTAAGTAGGTAGCAGTGAGTCTCTTTAGTATTTGTATATCAGTAGGTAGCAGTCAGTCTCTTTAGTATTTGTATATCAGTAGGAAGCAGTGAGTCTCTTTAGTATTTGTATAATATCAGTAGGTAGCAGTGAGTCTCTTTAGTATTTGTATAATATTAGTAGGTAGCAGTGAGTTCTTTAGTATTTGAATAATATCAGTAGGTAGCAGTGAGTCTCTTTAGTATTTGTTAATATCAGTAGGTAGCAGTGAGTCTCTTTAGTATATGTATAATCTTAGTAGGTAGCAGTGAGTCTCTTTAGTATTGTATATACAGTAGGTAGCAGTGAGTCTCTGTAGTATTGTATATCACTAGGAAGCAGCGAGTCTCTTTAGTAGTTGTATATCAGTAGGTAGCAGTGAGTCTCTTTAGTATTTGGTATATCAGTAGGTAGCAGTGGAGTCTCTTTAGTATTTGTATATCTAGTAGGAAGCAGTGAGTCTCTTTAGTATTTGTAATATAGCAGTAGGTAGCATTGAGGTCTCTTAGTATTTGTATATATCAGTAGGTAGCAGTGAGTCTTCTTTAGTATTTGTATATCAGCAGGTAAGCTGTGCAGTCTCTTTAGTATTTGTATATCAGTAGGTAGCAGTGGAGACTCTTTAGTATTTCGTATATCAGTAGGTAGGCAGTGAGTCTCTTGTATTTGTATAATAGCAGTAGGTAGCAGTGAGTCTCTTTAGTATGTTGTTTATCAGTAGGTAGCAGTGAGTCTCTTTAGTATTTGTATATCAGTAGGGTAGCAGTGAGTCTCTTTAGTATTGTGTATATCAGCGTAGGTAGCAGTAGAGTCTCTTTAGTATTTTTTTATCAGTAGGTAGCAGTGAGTCTCTTTAGTATTTGTTTATCAGTAGGTAGCAGTGAGTCTCTTTAGTATTTGTATATCAGTAGGTAGCAGTGAGTCTCTTTAGTATTTGTATATCAGTAGGTAGCAGTGAGTCTCTTTAGTATTTGTATATCAGTAGGTAGCAGTGAGTCTCTTTAGTATTTGTATATCAGTAGGTAGCAGTGAGTCTCTTTAGTATTTGTATATCAGTAGGAAGCAGTGAGTCTCTTTAGTATTTGTATATCAGTAGGTAGCAGTGAGTCTCTTTAGTATTTGTATATCAGTAGGTAGCAGTGAGTCTCTTTAGTATTTGTTTATCAGTAGGAAGCAGTGAGTCTCTTTAGTTTGTATATCATAGGTAGCAGTGAGTCTCTTTAGTATTTGTATATCAGTAGGTAGCAGTGAGTCTCTTTAATATTTTGTATATCAGTAGGTATCAGTGAGTCTCTTTAGTATTTGTATTCAGAAGGTAGCAGTGAGTCTCTTTAGTATTTGTTATCAGTAGGAAGCAGTGAGTCTCCTTTAGTTATTTGTATATCAGTAGGTAGCAGTGAGTCTCTTTAGTATTTGTATATCAGTAGGTAGCAGTGAGTCTCTTTAGTATTTGTATATCAGTAGGTAGCAGTGAGTCTCTAGTATTTGTATATCAGTAGGTAGCAGTGAGTCTCTTTAGTATTTGTATATCAGTAGGTAGCAGCGAGTCTCTTTAGTATTTGTATATCAGTAGGTAGCAGTGAGTCTCTTAGTATTTGTATATCAGTAGGAAGCAGTGAGTCTCTTTAGTATTTGTATATCAGTAGGTAGCAGTGAGTCTCTTTAGTATTTGTATAATATCAGTAGGTAACAGTGAGTCTCTTTAGTATTTGTATAATATCAGTAGGTAGCAGCAAGTCTCTTTAGTATTTGTATATCAGTAGGTAGCAGTGAGTCTCTTTAGTATTTGTATATCAGTAGGTAGCAGTGAGTCTCTTTAGTATTTGTTTATCAGTAGGAAGCAGTGAGTCTCTTTAGTATTTGTATATCAGTAGGTAGCAGTGAGTCTCTTTAGTATTTGTATATCAATAGGTAGCAGTGAGTCTCTTTAGTATTTGTATAATATCAGTAGGTAGCAGTGAGTCTCTTTTAATATTTGTATATCAGTAGGTAGCAGTGAGTCTCTTTAGTATTTGTATATCAGTAGGTAGCAGTGAGTCTCTTTAGTATTTGTATATCAGAAGGAAGCAGTCTCTTTATTATTTGTTTATCAGTAGGAAGCAGTGAGTCTGTTTAGTATTTGTATATCAATAGGTAGCAGTGAGTCTCTTTAGTATTTGTATATCAGTAGGAAGCAGTGAGTCTCTTTAGTATTTGTATAATATCAGTAGGTAGCAGTGAGTCTCTTTAGTATTTGTATATCAGTAGGTAGCAGTGAGTCTCTTTAGTATTTGTATATCAGTAGGTAGCAGTGAGTCTCTTTAGTATTTGTATATTAGTAGGAAGCAGTGAGTCTCTTTAGTATTTGTATATCAGTAGGTAGCAGTGAGTCTCTTTAGTATTTGTATATCAGTAGGTAGCAGTGAGTCTCTTTAGTATTTGTATAATATCAGTAGGTAGCAGTGAGTCTCTTTAGTATTTGTATATCAGTAGGTAGCAGTGAGTCTCTTTAGTATTTGTATATCAGTAGGAAGCAGTGAGTCTCTTTAGTATTTGTATATCAGTAGGTAGCAGTGAGTCTCTTTAGTATTTGTATATCAGTAGGTAGCAGTGAGTCTCTTTAGTATTTGTATATCAGTAGGAAGCAGTGAGTCTCTTTAGTATTTGTATATCAGTAGGTAGCAGTGAGTCTCTTTAGTATTTGTATATCAGTAGGTAGCAGTGAGTCTCTTTAGTATTTGTATATCAGTAGGAAGCAGTGAGTCTCTTTAGTATTTATATCCCCAGTATGGATCAGTATGTCACTGCAACATGCTATCTTTCTCTTTTTTGTCACACGCTTGCATGATTTATTTTATCCCTACTCTCGTTATTGCATCTCAGGGCTTTCAGTGTTTATCACAGTGTGCTGGATTCCCGCCACTCGCAGACATGGAAAATAGCACAGTATAAACACACAGGCCTTGTGACGAGAGGGCCAATAAGCAGGGTGTTCATGACAATGACAGAAAGAGGTTGTATACATGACACAGGATGAAGACAGTAGGTCAAAAATGTGTGACAGCTCAGAGACCCAGAAACACAGAGAGAGAGGTCAGCAGGGAGTGAGTACACTCTCTCTGTACAACATTTCTACTGGCCTGTCTCACTCTGTGCTCCCTCCCTACTGGCCTGTCTCTCTCTGTGCTCCCTCCCTACTCGCCTGTCTCTCTCTGTACTCCCTCCCTACTCGCCTGTCTCTCTCTGTGCTCCCTACCTACACGCCTGTCTTTCTCTGTACTCCCTCCCTACTCGCCTGTCTCTCTCTGTACTCCCTCCCTACTCGCCTGTCTCTTTCTGTGCTCCCTCCCTACTCGCCTGTCTCTCTCTGTAATCCCTCCCTACTCGCCTGTCTCTTTCTGTGCTCCCTCCCTACTCGCCTGTCTCTCTCTGTGCTCCCTCCCTACTCGCCTGTCTCTCTCTGTGCTCCCTCCCTACTCGCCTGTCTCTCTCTGTACTCCCTCCCTACTCGCCTGTCTCTTTCTGTACTCCCTCCCTACTCGCCTGTCTCTCTCTGTACTCCCTCCCTACTTGCCTGTCTCTCTCTGTGCTCCCTCCCTACTCGCCTGTCTCTCTCTGTACTCCCTACCTACTCGCCTGTCTCTCTCTGTACTTCCTCCCTACTCGCCTGTCTCTCTCTGTACTCCCTCCCTACTCGCCTGTCTCTCTCTGTACTCCATCCCTACTCGCCTGTCTCTCTCTGTGCTCCCTCCCTACTCGCCTGTCTCTCTCTGTGCTCCCTCCCTACTCGCCTGTCTCTCTCTGTGCTCCCTCCCTACTCGCCTGTCTCTCTCTGTGCTCCCTCCCTACTCGCCTGTCTCTCTCTGTGCTCCCTCCCTACTCGCCTGTCTCTCTCTGTACTCCCTACCTACTCGCCTGTCTCTCTCTGTACTCCCTACCTACTCGCCTGTCTCTCTCTGTGCTCCCTCCCTACTCGCCTGTCTCTCTCTGTGCTCCCTCCCTACTCGCCTGTCTCTCTCTGTGCTCCCTCCCTACTCGCCTGTCTCTCTCTGTGCTCCCACCCTACTCGCCTATCTCTCTCTGTGCTCCCTCTCTACTTGCCTGTCTCTCTCTGTGCTCCCTCCCTACTCGCCTTTCTCTCTCTGTGCTCCCTCCCTACTCGCCTGTCTCTCTCTGTGCTCCCTCCCTACTCGCCTGTCTCTCTCTGTGCTCCCTCCCTACTCGCCTGTCTCTCTCTGTGCTCCCTCCCTACTCGCCTGTCTCTCTCTGTGCTCCCTCCCTACTCGCCTGTCTCTCTCTGTGCTCCCTCCCTACTCGCCTGTCTCTATCTGTGATCCCTCCCTACTCGCCTGTCTCTCTCTGTGCTCCCTCCCTACTCGCCTGTCTCTCTCCGTGCTCCCTCCCTACTCGCCTGTCTCTCTCTGTGCTCCCTCCCTACTCGCCTGTCTCTCTCTGTGCTCCCTCCCTACTCGCCTGTCTCTCTCTGTGCTCCCTCCTTACTCGCCTGTCTCTATCTGTGCTCCCTCCCTACTCGCCTGTCTCTCTCTGTGCTCCCTTCCTACTCGCCTGTCTCTCTCTGTGCTCCCTCCTTACTCGCCTGTCTCTATCTGTGCTCCCTCCCTACTCGCCTGTCTCTATCTGTGCTCCCTCCCTACTCACCTGTCTCTTTCTGTGCTCCCTCCCTACTGGCCTGTCTCTCTCTGTGCTCCCTCCCTACTGGCCTGTCTCTCTCTGTCCTCCCTCCCTACTGGCCTGTCTCTCTCTGTGATATATGAGATGTGATATATAATACCAGGGAGGGTAGAATCTGTATTAGTGCTAGCAGGTATGTGTGCTCATCTGTTACACTGAAGGTTAGCAGTGTGTAGTCAGGTAAGGGGAAGCCATGAGATGAGATATATAATACCAGGGAGGGTATAATCTGTATTAGTGCTAGCAGGTATGTGTGCTCATCTGTTACACTGAAGGTTAGCAGTGTGTAGTCAGGTAAGGGGAAGCCATGAGATGAGATATGTAATACCAGGGAGGGTATAATCTGTATTAGTGCTAGCAGGTATGTGTGCTCATCTGTTACACTGAAGGTTAGCAGTGTGTAGTCAGGTAAGGGGAAGCCATGAGATGTGATATATAATACCAGGAAGGGTAGCATCTGTATTAGTGCTAGCAGGTATGTGTGCTCGTCTGTGTCACTGAAGGTTAGCAGTGTGTAGTCAGGTAAGGGGAAGCCATGAGATCAGATATATAATACCAGGGAGGGTATAATCTGTATTAGTGCTAGCAGGTATGTGTGCTCATCTGTTACACTGAAGGTTAGCAGTGTGTAGTCAGGTAAGGGGAAGCCATGAGATGTGATATATAATACCAGGGAGGGTAGAATCTGTATTAGTGCTAGCAGGTATGTGTGCTCATCTGTTACACTGAAGGTTAGCAGTGTGTAGTCAGGTAAGGGGAAGCCATGAGATCAGATATATAATACCAGGGAGGGTAGAATCTGTATTAGTGCTAGCAGGTATGTGTGCTCATCTGTTACACTGAAGGTTAGCAGTGTGTAGTCAGGTAAGGGGAAGCCATGAGATGTGATATATAATACCAGGGAGGGTATAATCTGTATTAGTGCTAGCTGGTATGTGTGCTCATCTGTTACACTGAAGGTTAGCAGTGTGTAGTCAGGTGTCAGGTAAGGGGAAGTCATGAGATGTGATATATAATACCAGGGAGGGTAGAATCTGTATTAGTGCTAGCAGGTATGTGTGCTCATCTGTTACACTGAAGGTTAGCAGTGTGTAGTTAGGTGTCAGGTAAGGGGAAGCCAGGAGATGTGATATATAATACCAGGGAGAGTAGAATCTGTATTAGTGCTAGCAGGTGTGTGTGCTCATCTGTTACACTGAAGGTTAGCAGTGTGTAGTCAGGTAAGGGGAAGCCATGTGATTTGATATATAATACCAGGGAGGGTATAATCTGTATTAGTGCTAGCAGGTATGTGTGCTCATCTGTTACACTGAAGGTTAGCAGTGTGTAGTCAGGTGTCAGGTAAGGGGAAGCCATGAGATGTGATATATAATACCAGGGAGGGTATAATGTGTATTAGTGCTAGCAGGTATGTGTGCTCATCTGTTACACTGAAGGTTAGCAGTGTGTAGTTAGGTGTCAGGTAAGGGGAAGCCATGAGATGTTATATATAATACCAGGAAGGGTAGAATCTACATTAGTGCTAGCAGGTATGTTTGCTCATCTGTTACACTGAAGGTTAGCAGTGTGTAGTTAGGTGTCAGGTAAGGGGAAGTCATGAGATATGATATATAATACCAGGGAGGGTAGAATCTGTATTAGTGCTAGCTTGTATGTGTGCTCATCTGTTACACTGAAGGTTAGCACTGTGTAGTCAGGTGTCAGGTAAGGGGAAGCCATGAGATGTGATATATGATACCAGGGAGGGTATAATCTGTATTAGTGCTAGTAGGTATGTGTGCTCATGTGTTACACTGAAGGTTAGCAGTGTGTAGTCAGGTAAGGGGAAGTCATGAGATGTGATATATAATACCAGGGAGGGTAGAATCTGTATTAGTGCTAGCAGGTATGTGTGCTCATCTGTTACACTGAAGGTTAGCAGTGTGTAGTCAGGTAAGGGGAAACCATGAGATGTGATATATAATACCAGGGAGGGTAGAATCTGTATTAGTACTAGCAGGTATGTGTGCTCATCTGTTACACTGAAGGTTAGCAGTGTGTAGTTAGGTAAGGGGAAGCCATGAGATGTGATATATAATACCAGGGAGGGTAGAATCTGTATTAGTGCTGGCAGGTATGCATGCTCATCTGTTACACTGAAGGTTAGCAGTGTGTAGTCAGGTAAGGGGGAGTCATGAGATGTGATATATAATACCAGGGAGGGTATAATCTGTATTAGTGCTAGCAGGTATGTGTGCTCGTCTGTTACACTGAAGGTTAGCAGTGTGTAGTCAGGTAAGGGGAAGCCATGAGATGTGATATATAATACCAGGGAGGGTAGAATCTGTATTAGTGCTAGCAGGTATGTGTGCTCATCTGTTATACTGAAGGTTAGCAGTGTGTAGTCAGGTAAGGGGAAGCCATGAGATGTGATATATAATACCAGGGAGGGTATAATCTGTATTAGTACTAGCAGGTATGTGTGCTAATCTGTTACACTGAAGGTTAGCAGTGTGTAGTCAGGTGTCAGGTAAGGGGAAGCCATGAGATGTGATATATAATACCAGGGAGGGTAGAATCTGTATTAGTGCTAGCAGGTATGTGTGCTCATCTGTTACACTGAAGGTTAGCAGTGTGTAGTCAGGTGTCAGGTAAGGGGAAGTCATGAGATGTGATATATAATACCAGGGAGAGGTAAGAGACAAGGGGCGTAGAAACCATGACACTCAATAGGTTTGCACAATCTGTAAAGTGTAATTTCCCCATCTATATACTGAGACTTTGTTAGCAGGGGAATGAAGCTCTTCGTGTGTGCTGGGGCTGAAATTCACAGATCATAAAATAAATACAGATTTACTGGGACATATCAGGGTCTATTCACCTATTACTCACAATAATTGCAGCAACAAATATAAAAACATGGCTATTTAACTAATAAAAAGATGTGCACTTGTGAAATTTAACTGCTAGATTAACCCCTTAATGACCGGACCATTTTTCAATTTTCTTACCCTTAATGACAATGGCTATTTTTACATTTCTGCAGTGTTTGTGTTTAGCTGTAATTTTCCTCTTACTCATTTACTGTACCCACACATATTATATACCGTTTTTCTCGTAATTAAATGGACTTTCTAAAGATACCATTATTTTCATCATATCTTATAATTTACTAAAAAAAAATAATAAAATATGAGGAAAAAATGGAAAAAAACACACTTTTTCTATCTTTGGCCCCCAAAATCTGTTACACATCTACAATCACCAAAAAACACCCATGCTAAATAGTTTATAAATTTTGTCCTGAGTTTAGAAATACCCAATGTTTACATGTTCTTTGCTTTTTTTGCAATTTATGGGGCAATAAATACAAGTAGCACTTTGCTATTTCCAAACCACTTTTTTTCAAAATTAGCGCTAGTTACATTGGAACCCTGATATCTGTCAGGAATACCTGAATATCCCTTGACATGTATATATTTTGTTTTAGAAGACATCCCAAAGTATTGATCTAGGCCCATTTTGGTATATTTCATGCCACCATTTCACCGCCAAATGCGATAAAAAAAAAAAAAAAGTTCATTTTTTCACAAATTTTCTCACAAACTTTAGGTTTCCCACTGAAATTATTTACAAACAGCTTCTGCAATTATGGCACAAATGGTTGTAAATGCTTCTCTGGGATCCTCTTTGTTCAGAAATAGCAGACTTATATGGCTTTGTGGTTGCTTTTTGGTAATTAGAAGGCCGCTAAATGCTGCTGCTCACCACACGTGTATTATGCCCAGCAGTGAAGGGGTTAATTAGGGAGCTTGTAGGGTTAATTTTAGTTTTAGTGTAGTGTAGTAGACAACCCCAAGTATTGATCTAGGCCCATTTTGGTATATTTTATGCCACCATTTAACCGCCAAATGCGAGCAAATAAAAAAAAAACTTTACATTTTTCACAATTTTAGGTTTCTCACTGAAATTATTTACAAACAGCTTGTGCAATTATGGCAGAAATTGTTGTAAAAGCTTCTCTGGGATCCCCTTTGTTCAGAAATAGCAGACTTATATGGCTTTGGCGTTGCTGTTTGGTAATTAGAAGGCCGCTAAATGCTGCTGCGCACCACACGTGAATTATGCCCAGCAGTGAAGGGGTTAAATTAGGTAGCTTGTAGGGAGCTTGCAGGGTTAATTTTAGAGATCAGCCTCCCACCTGACACATCCCACCCCCTGATCCCTCCCAAACAGCTCTCTTCCCTCCCCCACCCCACAATTGTTCCCGCCATCTTAAGTACTGGCAGAAAGTCTGCCAGTACTAAATAAAAGTTTTGTTTGTTTTTTAAAATAAAAATAATAAAATATTTTAGTTGTGATGGACCCCTGCCTTAGCACCAACCTCCCTGATCCCCCCCCCCTCCAGCTCTCTAACCCTCTCCCCTACCTAATTACCGCCATCTTGGGTACTGGCAGCTGTCTGTACCCAGTTTGGCCCCACAAACCAAAGTATTTTAATTTTATTTATTACTTTTATTTTTATTTTTAATTATTTCTGTAGTGTAGCAGCCCCCCCCACAATACCCCCACCGCCCTCCCCCTCCCAGATCCTTTAATATGTAAAAAAAAAAATGTAACTTTTTTTTTTTCCCCTTCCAGTTCCTTTATTGTCAGTGTAGCTAATGTGGCTAATGTGTGCACGCGCACGCGCATCATGCACGCGCACCCAGTGCACGTGCGCGCACACTCCCTCCTCCCACCCGACAACGGCACCATCGGCAACATCGCTACCGGTGCAGAGAGGGCCACAGAGTGGCTCTCTCTGCATCGGAGGCTTGTAAAGGGGTATTGCAGGATGCCTCCATATCGAGCGATTGTGATCACTTCCAGCACTCTGTTAGACAACTGACGTACCAGGTACGTCTATTGTCATTAACACTAAGTTTTTGCATGACGTACCTGGTACGTCTGTTGTCATTAAGGGGTTAAGACTCCTACCGCATTTAAAAGTCAGTAGTTAAGAGTTTTATGGGCTAACGCCGTAACATAAAACTCTTAACTAAAGTGCTAAAAAGTACACTAACACCCATAGACTACCTATTAACCCCTAAACCGAGCCCCCCCCCTATCGGAAACACTTAAATAAAGTTTTAACCCCTAATCTGCCGACCGGACATCGCCGCCACTTTAATAAATATATTAACCCCTAAAACGCCGCACTCCCGTCTCGCAAACACTAGTTAAATTTTATTAACCCCTAATCTGCCGTCCATAACATCGCCGCTACTATATTACATTTATTAACCCCTAAACCTAAGTCTAACACCCCCCTAACTTAAATATAATTGAAATAAAACTAAATTAAATTACTACAATTAAATGAATTATTCCTATTTAAAACTAAAGACTTACCTGTAAAATAAACCATAAGATAGCTACAATATAACTAATAGTTACATTGTATCTAGCTTAGGGTTTATTTTTATTTTACAGGCAACTTTGTATTTATTTTAACTAGGTACAATAGTTATTAAATAGTTATTAACTATTTAAAGGGACTGTCTAGGCAAAAATAAACTTTTATGAATCAGATAGAGCATGTAATTTTAAACAATTTTCCAATTTGCTTTTATCACCAATTTTGCTTTGTTCTCTTGGTATTCTTAGTTGAAAGCTTAACCTAGGAGGTTCATATGCTAATTTCTTAGACCTTGAAGGCCACCTATTTTCAGAATGCATTTTAACAGTTTTTCACCAGTAGAGGGTGTTAGTTCACGTATTTCATATAGATAACACTGTGCTCGTGCACGTGAAGTTATCTGGGAGCAGGCACTTATCCGCTAGACTGCATGCCTGTCAAAAGAACTGAATTAAAGGGGCAGTTTGCAGAGGCTTAGATACAAGATAATCACAGAGGTTAAAAGTATATTATTATAACTGTGTTGGTTATGCAAAACTGGGGAATGGGTAATAAAGGGATTATCTATCTTTTAAAACAATAAAAATTCTGGTGTAGACTGTCCCTTTAATAACTTCCTAGTTAAAATAAAGACAAATATACCTGTAAAATAAATCCTAACCTAAATTACAATTACACCTAACACTACACTATAATTAAAATAATTACCTAAACTAACTACAATTAAATACAATTAAATTAAATAAACTAAAGTACAAAAAAACAAAACACTAAATTACAGAAAATAAAAAATTACAAGAATTTTAAACTAATTACACCTAATCTAATCCCCCTAATAAAATAAAAAGCCCCCAAAATAATAAAATTCCCTACCCTATACTAAATTACAAATAGCCCTTAAAAGGGCTTTTTTGCGGGGCATTGCCCCAAATTAATCAGCTCTTTTACCTGTTAAAAAAAAATACAATACCCCCCCCAACATTAAAACCCACCACCCACACACCCAACCCTACTCTAAAACCCACCACAATACCCCTTTAATAAAACCTAACACTACCCCCTTAAAGATCACCCTACCTTGAGCCGTCTTCACCCAGCCGGGCACAAGTGGTCCTCCAGAGGGGCAGAAGTCTTCATCCGATCCGGGCAAAAGAGGACCTCCAGGCAAGCAGAAGTCTTCATCCAGGCGGCATCTTCTATCTTCATCCATCCGGAGCGAGCGGGTCCATCTTCAAGCCAGCCGACGCGGAGCATCCTCTTCTTCCGATGACTCCCGACGAATGAAGGTTCCTTTAAATGACGTCATCCAAGATGGCGTCCCTTGAATTCCCATTGGCTGATAGGATTCTATCAGTCAATCGGATTTAAGGTAGAAAAAATCCTATTGGCTGATCCAATCAGCCAATAGGATTGAGCTCACATTCTATTGGCTGTTCCAATCAGCCAATAGCATGTGAGATCAATTCTATTGGCTGATTGGATCAGCCAATAGGATTTTTTCTACCTTAATTCCGATTGACTGATAGAATCCTATCAGCCAATGGGAATTCAAGGGACGCCATCTTGGATGACGTCATTTAAAGGAACCTTCATTCGTCGGGAGTCATCGGAAGAAGAGGATGCTCCGCGTCGGCTGGCTTGAAGATGGACCCGCTCCGGATGGATGAAGATAGAAGATGCCGCCTGGATGAAGACATCTGCTTGCCTGGAGGTCCTCTTTTGCCCGGATCGGATGAAGACTTCTGCCCCTCTGGAGGACCACATGTGCCCGGCTGGGTGAAGACGGCTCAAGGTAGGGTGATCTTTAAGGGGGTAGTGTTAGGTTTTATTAAAGGGGTATTGTGGTGGGTTTTAGAGTAGGGTTGGGTGTGTGGGTGGTTGGTTTTAATGTTGGGGGGGGTATTGTATTTTTTTTTAACAGGTAAAAGAGCTGATTAATTTGGGGCAATGCCCCGCAAAAAAGCCCTTTTAAGGGCTATTTGTAATTTAGTATAGGGTAGGGAATTTTATTATTTTGGGGGGCTTTTTTATTTTATTAGGGGGATTAGATTAGGTGTAATTAGTTTAAAATTCTTGTAATTTATTTTTTTATTTTCTGTAATTTAGTGGGGCGGTTTTTGTACTTTAGTTTATTTAATTTAATTGTATTTAGTTGTAATTAGTTTAGGTAATTAATTTAATGATAGTGTAGTGTTAGGTGTAATTGTAACTTAGGTTAGGGTTTATTTTACAGGTATATTTGTCTTTATTTTAACTAGGAAGTTATTAAATAGTTAATAACTATTTAATAACTATTGTACCTAGTTAAAATAAATACAAAGTTGCCTGTAAAATAAATATAAATCCTAAACTAGCTACAATGTAACTATAAGTTATATTGTAGCTAGCTTAGGGTTTATTTTATCTGTAAGTATTTAGTTTTAAATAGCATTAATTTATTTAATTGTAGTTATTTTCTTTACATTTATTTAAATTATATTTAAGTTAGGGGGTGTTAGGGTTAGGGTTAGACTTAGGTTTAGGGGTTAATAAATGTAATATAGTAGTGGCGACGATGGGGGCGGCAGATTAGGGTTTAATAATTGTAGGTAAATTGCGGCGACGTTGGGGGGGCAGATTAGGGGTTAATAAATATAATGTAGGGTTTGGCGATGTTGAGGGCATCAGATTAGGGGTTCATAAGTATAATTTAGGTGGAGGCGGTGTCTGGAGCGGCAGATTAGGGGTTAATAAAATAATGTAGGTGGTAACGATGTCGGGTGCGGCAGGTTAGGGGTTAATAAGTGTAAGATTAGGGGTGTTTAGACTCGGGGTTCATGTTAGGGTGTTAGGTGTAGAAATAAATGTGTTTCCCCATAGGAATCAATGGGGCTGCGTTAGGAGCTGTACGCTGTTTGTTTGCAGGTTTTTTTTCAGCCCGATCTGCCCCATTGATTCCTATGGGGAAATCGTGCATGAGCACGTATTGCCAGCTCACCACTACCGCAAGCAACGCTGGTATTGTGGTGAGATGTGGAGCTAAATTTTGATCTACGCTCAGCTTTTTCCGGCTAATGCCGGGTTTAAATAACCCCGTAATACCACCGTTGTCTTAAGGGAGCGTTGAAAAAAAATGCTCATTAGCAACGCACCCCTGTTATCATAAAACTCGTAAGTCCTTAACATAACTACATACATTCTTCTCTGCTGCCCCTAGACATATTATCATATTGTATATTAATATCAGGCTGTATAATATCTATATAAACTAGAGTGCATTGTAGTGTCCTGGTATACAGATGCTGAAGGGTTAATAATATAGCATTATTAGATTATATATTAATATCAGACTGTGTAACATCTATATAAACTAGTGTACATTGTAGTGTCCTGCTATACAGATGCTGAAGGGTTAATACTATAACATTATTAAATTATATATTAATATCAGGCTGTGTAACATCTATATAAACTAGTATGCATTGTAGTGTCCTGCTATACAGATGCTGAAGGGTTAATAATATAACATTATTAGATTATATATTAATATCAGGCTGTGTAACATCTATATAAACTAGTGTACATTGTAGTGTCCTGCTATACAGATGCTGAAGGGTTAATAATATAACATTATTAGATTATATATTAATATCAGGCTGTGTAACATCTATATAAACTAGTGTGCACTGTAGTGTCCTGCTATACAGATGCTGAAGGGTTAATACTATAACATTATTAGATTATATATTAATATCAGGCTGTGTAACATCTATATAAACTAGTGTGCACTGTAGTGTCCTGCTATACAGATGCTGAAGGGTTAATAATATAACATTATTAGATTATATATTAATATCAGGCTGTGTAACATCTATATAAACTAGTGTGCATTGTAGTGTCCTGCTATACAGATGCTGAAGGGTTAATAATATAACATTATTAGATTATATATTAATATCAGGCTGTGTAACATCTATATAAACTAGTGTGCATTGTAGTGTCCTGCTATACAGATGCTGAAGGGTTAATAATATAACATTATTAGATTATATATTAATATCAGGCTGTGTAACATCTATATAAACTAGTGTGCATTGTAGTGTCCTGCTATACAGATGCTGAAGGGTTAATAATATAACATTATTAGATTATATATTAATATCAGGCTGTGTAACATCTATATAAACTAGTGTGCATTGTAGTGTCCCGTTATACAGACGCTGAAGGGTTAATAATATAACATTATTAGATTATATATTAATATCAGACTGTGTAACATCTATATAAACTAGTGTGCATTGTAGTGTCCTGCTGTACAGACGCTGAAGGGTTAATAATATAACATTATTAGATTATATATTAATATCAGGCTGTGTAACATCTATATAAACTAGTGTGCATTGTAGTGTCCTGCTATACAGATGCTGAAGGGTTAATAATATAGCATTATTAGATTATATATTAATATCAGACTGTGTAACATCTATATAAACTAGTGTGCATTGTAGTGTCCTGCTATACAGATGCTGAAGGGTTAATAATATAGCATTATTAGATTATATATTAATATCAGGCCGTGTAACATCTATATAAACTAGTGTGCATTGTAGTGTCCTGCTATACAGATGCTGAAGGGTTAATAATATAACATTATTAGATTTTATATTAATATCAGGCTGTGTAATATCTATATAAACTAGTGTGCATTGTAGTGTCCTGCTATACAGATGCTGAAGGGTTAATAATATAACATTATTAGATTATATATTAATATCAGGCTGTGTAACATCTATATAAACTAGTGTGCATTGTAGTGTCCTGCTATACAGATGCTGAAGGGTTAATAATAAAACATTATTAGATTATATATTAATATCAGGCTGTGTAACATCTATATAAACTAGTGTACATTGTAGTGTCCTGCTATACAGATGCTGAAGGGTTAATAATAAAACATTATTAGATTATATATTAATATCAGGCTGTGTAACATCTATATAAACTAGTGTGCATTGTAGTATCCTGCTTTACAGATGCTAAAGGGTTAATAATATAACATTATTAGATTATATATTAATATCAGGCTGTGTAACATCTATATAAACTAGTGTACATTGTAGTGTCCTGCTATACAGATGCTGAAGGGTTAATACTATAACATTAGATTATATATTAATATCAGGCTGTGTAACATCTATATAAACTAGTGTGCATTGTAGTGTCCTGCTATACAGATGCTGAAGGGTTAATAATATAACATTATTAGATTATATATTAATATCAGGCTGTGTAACATCTATATAAACTAGTGTACATTGTAGTGTCCTGCTATACAGATGCTGAAGGGTTAATACTATAACATTATTAGATTATATATTAATATCAGGCTGTGTAACATCTATATAAACTAGTATGCATTGTAGTGTCCTGCTATACAGATGCTGAAGGGTTAATAATATAACATTATTAGATTATATATTAATATCCGGCTGTGTAACATCTATATAAACTAGTGTGCATTGTAGTGTCCTGCTATACAGATGCTGAAGGGTTAATAATATAACATTATTAGATTATATATTAATATCAGGCTGTGTAACATCTATATAAACTAGTGTGCATTGTAGTGTCCTGCTATACAGATGCTGAAGGGTTAATAATATAACATTATTAGATGTTATATTAATATCAGGCTGTGTAACATCTATATAAACTAGTGTGCATTGTAGTGTCCTGCTATACAGATGCTGAAGGGTTAATACTATAACATTAGATTATATATTAATATCAGGCTGTGTAACATCTATATAAACTAGTGTGCATTGTAGTGTCCTGCTATACAGATGCTGAAGGGTTAATAATATAACATTATTAGATTATATATTAATATCAGGCTGTGTAACATCTATATAAACTAGTGTGCATTGTAGTGTCCTGCTATACAGATGCTGAAGGGTTAATAATATAACATTATTAGATTATATATTAATATCAGGCTGTGTAACATCTATATAAACTAGTGTGCACTGTAGTGTCCTGCTATACAGATGCTGAAGGGTTAATAATATAACATTATTAGATTATATATTAATATCAGGCTGTGTAACATCTATATAATCTAGTGTGCATTGTAGTGTCCTACTATACAGATAATAAAGGGTTAATAATATAACATTATTAGATTATATATTAATATCAGGCTGTGTAATATCTATATAAACTAGTGTGCATTGTAGTGTCCTGCTATACAGATGCTGAAGGGTTAATAATATAACATTATTAGATTATATATTAATATCAGGCTGTGTAACATCTATATAAACTAGTGTGCAGTGTAGTGTCCTGCTATACAGATCCTGAAGGGTTAATAATATAACAATTAGATTATATATTAATTTCAGACTGTGTAACATCTATATAAACTAGTGTGCACTGTAGTGTCCTGCTATACAGATGCTGAAGGGTTAATAATATAACATTATTAGATTATATATTAATATCAGGCTGTGTAACATCTATATAAACTAGTGTGCACTGTAGTGTCCTGCTATACAGATGCTGAAGGGTTAATAATATAACATTATTAGATTATATATTAATATCAGACTGTGTAACATCTATATAAACTAGTGTGCATTGTAGTGTCCTGCTATACAGATGCTGAAGGGTTAATAATATAACATTATTAGATTATATATTAATATCAGGCTGTGTAACATCTATATAAACTAGTGTGCACTGTAGTGTCCTGCTATACAGATGCTGAAGGGTTAATAATATAACATTATTAGATTATATATTAATATCAGGCTGTGTAACATCTATATAAACTAGTGTGCATTGTAGTGTCCTGCTATACAGATGCTGAAGGGTTAATAATATAACATTATTAGATTATATATTAATATCAGGCTGTGTAACATCTATATAAACTAGTGTGCACTTGTAGTGTCCTGCTATACAGATGCTGAAGGGTTAATAATATAACATTATTAGATTATATATTAATATCAGGCTGTGTAACATCTATATAAACTAGTGTGCATTGTAGTGTCCTGCTATACAGATGCTGAAGGGTTAATAATATAACATTATTAGATTATATATTAATATCAGACTGTGTAACATCTATATAAACTAGTGTGCATTGTAGTGTCCTGCTATACAGATGCTGAAGGGTTAATAATATAACATTATTAGATTATATATTAATATAAGGCTGTGTAACATCTATATAAACTAGTGTGCATTGTAGTGTCCTGCTATACAGATGCTGAAGGGTTAATAATATAACATTATTAGATTATATATTAATATCAGGCTGTGTAACATCTATATAAACTAGTGTGCATTGTAGTGTCCTGCTATACAGATGCTGAAGGGTTAATACTATAACATTATTAGATTATATATTAATATCAGGCTGTGTAACATCTATATAAACTAGTGTGCATTGTAGTGTCCTGCTATACAGATGCTGAAGGGTTAATAATATAACATTATTAGATTATATATTAATATCAGGCTGTGTAACATCTATATAAACTAGTGTGCATTGTAGTGTCCTGCTATACAGATGCTGAAGGGTTAATAATATAACATTATTAGATTATATATTAATATCAGGCTGTGTAACATCTATATAAACTAGTGTGCATTGTAGTGTCCTGCTATACAGATGCTGAAGGGTTAATAATATAACATTATTAGATTATATATTAATATCAGGCTGTGTAACATCTATATAAACTAGTGTGCATTGTAGTGTCCTGCTATACAGATGCTGAAGGGTTAATAATATAACATTATTAGATTATATATTAATATCAGGCTGTGTAACATCTATATAAATTAGTGTACATTGTAGTGTCCTGCTATACAGATGCTGAAGGGTTAATAATATAACATTATTAGATTATATATTAATATCAGGCTGTGTAACATCTATATAAACTAGTGTGCACTGTAGTGTCCTGCTATACAGATGCTGAAGGGTTAATAATATAACATTATTAGATTATATATTAATATCAGGCTGTGTAACATCTATATAAACTAGTGTGCATTGTAGTGTCCTGCTATACAGATGCTGAAGGGTTAATAATATAACATTATTAGATTATATATTAATATCAGGCTGTGTAACATCTATATAAACTAGTGTGCATTGTAGTGTCCTGCTATACAGATGCTGAAGGGTTAATAATATAACATTATTAGATTATATATTAATATCAGGCTGTGTAACATCTATATAAACTAGTGTGCATTGTAGTGTCCTGCTATACAGATGCTGAAGGGTTAATAATATAACATTATTAGATTATATATTAATATCAGGCTGTGTAACATCTATATAAACTAGTGTGCATTGTAGTGTCCTGCTATACAGATGCTGAGGGGTTAATACTATAACATTATTAGATTATATATTAATATCAGGCTGTGTAACATCTATATAAACTAGTGTGCATTGTAGTGCCCTGCTATACAGATGCTGAAGGGTTAATAATATAACATTATTAGATTATATATTAATATCAGGCTGTGTAACATCTATATAAACTAGTATGCATTGTAGTGTCCTGCTATACAGATGCTGAAGGGTTAATAATATAACATTATTAGATTATATATTAATATCAGGCTGTGTAACATCTATATAAACTAGTGTGCATTGTAGTGTCCTGCTATACAGATGCTGAAGGGTTAATAATATAACATTATTAGATTATATATTAATATCAGGCTGTGTAACATCTATATAAACTAGTGTGCATTGTAGTGTCCCTGCTATACAGATGCTGAAGGGTTAATAATATAACATTATTAGATTATATATTAATATCAGGCTGTGTAACATCTATATAAACTAGTGTGCATTGTAGTCTCCTGCTATACAGATGCTGAAGGGTTAATACTATAACATTAGATTATATATTAATATCAGGCTGTGTAACATCTATATAAACTAGTGTGCATTGTAGTGTCCTGCTATACAGATGCTGAAGGGTTAATAATATAACATTATTAGATTATATATTAATATCAGGACTGTGTAACATCTATATAAACTAGTGTGCATTGTAGTGTCCTGCTATACAGATGCTGAAGGGTTAATAATATAACATTATTAGATTATATATTAATATCAGGCTGTGTAACATCTATATAAACTAGTGTGCATTGTAGTGTCCTGCTATACAGATGCTGAAGGGTTAATAATATAACATTATTAGATTATATATTAATATCAGGCTGTGTAACATCTATATAAACTAGTGTGCATTGTAGTGTCCTGCTATACAGATGCTGAAGGGTTAATAATATAACATTATTAGATTATATATTAATATCAGGCTGTGTAACATCTATATAAACTAGTGTGCATTGTAGTGTCCTGCTATACAGATGCTGAAGGGTTAATAATATAACATTATTAGATTATATATTAATATCAGGCTGTGTAACATCTATATAAACTAGTGTGCATTGTAGTGTCCTGCTATACAGATGCTGAAGGGTTAATAATATAACATTATTAGATTATATATTAATATCAGGCTGTGTAACATCTATATAAACTAGTGTGCATTGTAGTGTCCTGCTATACAGATGCTGAAGGGTTAATAATATAACATTATTAGATTATATATTAATATCAGGCTGTGTAACATCTATATAAACTAGTGTGCATTGTAGTGTCCTGCTATACAGATGCTGAAGGGTTAATACTATAACATTATTAGATTATATATTAATATCAGGCTGTGTAACATCTATATAAACTAGTGTGCATTGTAGTGTCCTGCTATACAGATGCTGAAGGGTTAATACTATAACATTATTAGATTATATATTAATATCAGGCCTGTGTAACATCTATATAAACTAGTGTGCATTGTAGTGTCCTGCTATACAGATGCTGAAGGGTTAATAATATAACATTATTAGATTATATATTAATATCAGGCTGTGTAACATCTATATAAACTAGTGTACATTGTAGTGTCCTGCTATACAGATGCTGAAGGGTTAATAATATAACATTATTAGATTATATATTAATATCAGGCTGTGTAACATCTATATAAACTAGTGTGCATTGTAGTGTCCTGCTATACAGATGCTGAAGGGTTAATAATATAACATTATTAGATTATATATTAATATCAGGCTGTGTAACATCTATATAAACTAGTGTGCATTGTAGTGTCCTGCTATACAGATGCTGAAGGGTTAATAATATAACATTATTAGATTATATATTAATATCAGGCTGTGTAACATCTATATAAACTAGTGTGCATTGTAGTGTCCTGCTATACAGATGCTGAAGGGTTAATAATATAACATTATTAGATTATATATTAATATCAGGCTGTGTAACATCTATATAAACTAGTGTGCATTGTAGTGTCCTGCTATACAGATGCTGAAGGGTTAATACTATAACATTATTAGATTATATATTAATATCAGGCTGTGTAACATCTATATAAACTAGTGTGCATTGTAGTGTCCTGCTATACAGATGCTGAAGGGTTAATAATATAACATTATTAGATTATATATTAATATCAGGCTGTGTAACATCTATATAAACTAGTGTGCATTGTAGTGTCCTGCTATACAGATGCTGAAGGGTTAATAATATAACATTATTAGATTATATATTAATATCAGGCTGTGTAACATCTATATAAACTAGTGTGCATTGTAGTGTCCTGCTATACAGATGCTGAAGGGTTAATAATATAACATTATTAGATTATATATTAATATCAGGCTGTGTAACATCTATATAAACTAGTGTGCATTGTAGTGTCCTGCTATACAGATGCTGAAGGGTTAATAATATAACATTATTAGATTATATATTAATATCAGGCTGTGTAACATCTATATAAACTAGTGTGCATTGTAGTGTCCTGCTATACAGATGCTGAAGGGTTAATAATATAACATTATTAGATTATATATTAATATCAGGCTGTGTAACATCTATATAAACTAGTGTGCATTGTAGTGTCCTGCTATACAGATGCTGAAGGGTTAATAATATAACATTATTAGATTATATATTAATATCAGGCTGTGTAACATCTATATAAACTAGTGTGCATTGTAGTGTCCTGCTATACAGATGCTGAAGGGTTAATAATATAACATTATTAGATTATATATTAATATCAGGCTGTGTAACATCTATATAAACTAGTGTGCATTGTGGTGTCCTGCTATACAGATGCTGAAGGGTTAATAATATAACATTATTAGATTATATATTAATATCAGGCTGTGTAACATCTATATAAACTAGTGTGCATTGTAGTGTCCTGCTATACAGATGCTGAAGGGTTAATAATATAACATTATTAGATTATATATTAATATCAGGCTGTGTAACATCTATATAAACTAATGTGCATTGTAGTGTCCTGCTATACAGATGCTGAAGGGTTAATAATATAACATTATTAGATTATATATTAATATCAGGCTGTGTAACATCTATATAAACTAGTGTGCATTGTAGTGTCCTGCTATACAGATGCTGAAGGGTTAATAATATAACATTATTAGATTATATATTAATATCAGGCTGTGTAACATCTATATAAACTAGTGTGCATTGTAGTGTCCTGCTATACAGATGCTGAAGGGTTAATAATATAACATTATTAGATTATATATTAATATCAGGCTGTGTAACATCTATATAAACTAGTGTGCATTGTAGTGTCCTGCTATACAGATGCTGAAGGGTTAATAATATAACATTATTAGATTATATATTAATATCAGGACTGTGTAACATCTATATAAACTAGTGTGCATTGTAGTGTCCTGCTATACAGATGCTGAAGGGTTAATAATATAACATTATTAGATTATATATTAATATCAGGCTGTGTAACATCTATATAAACTAGTGTGCATTGTAGTGTCCTGCTATACAGATGCTGAAGGGTTAATAATATAACATTATTAGATTATATATTAATATCAGGCTGTGTAACATCTATATAAACTAGTGTGCATTGTAGTGTCCTGCTATACAGATGCTGAAGGGTTAATAATATAACATTATTAGATTATATATTAATATCAGGCTGTGTAACATCTATATAAACTAGTGTGCAGTGTAGTGTCCTGCTATACAGATGCTGAAGGGTTAATAATATAACATTATTAGATTATATATTAATATCAGGCTGTGTAACATCTATATAAACTAGTGTGCATTGTAGTGTCCTGCTATACAGATGCTGAAGGGTTAATAATATAACATTATTAGATTATATATTAATATCAGGCTGTGTAACATCTATATAAACTAGTGTGCATTGTAGTGTCCTGCTATACAGATGCTGAAGGGTTAATAATATAACATTATTAGATTATATATTAATATCAGGCTGTGTAACATCTATATAAACTAGTGTGCATTGTAGTGTCCTGCTATACAGATGCTGAAGGGTTAATAATATAACATTATTAGATTATATATTAATATCAGGCTGTGTAACATCTATATAAACTAGTGTGCATTGTAGTGTCCTGCTATACAGATGCTGAAGGGTTAATACTATAACATTATTAGATTATATATTAATATCAGGCTGTGTAACATCTATATAAACTAGTGTGCATTGTAGTGTCCTGCTATACAGATGCTGAAGGGTTAATAATATAACATTATTAGATTATATATTAATATCAGGCTGTGTAACATCTATATAAACTAGTGTGCATTGTAGTGTCCTGCTATACAGATGCTGAAGGGTTAATAATATAACATTATTAGATTATATATTAATATCAGGCTGTGTAACATCTATATAAACTAGTGTGCATTGTAGTGTCCTGCTATACAGATGCTGAAGGGTTAATAATATAACATTATTAGATTATATATTAATATCAGGCTGTGTAACATCTATATAAACTAGTGTCCAATGTAATGTCCTGCTATACAGATGCTGAAGGGTTAATAATATAACATTATTAGATTATATATTAATATCAGGCTGTGTAACATCTATATAAACTAGTATGCATTGTAGTGTCCTGCTATACAGATGCTGAAGGGTTAATAATATAACATTATTAGATTATATATTAATATCAGGCTGTGTAACATCTATATAAACTAGTGTGCATTGTAGTGTCCTGCTATACAGATGCTGAAGGGTTAATACTATAACATTATTAGATTATATATTAATATCAGGCTGTGTAACATCTATATAAACTAGTGTGCAGTGTAGTGTCCCTGCTATACAGATGCTGAAGGGTTAATAATATAACATTATTAGATTATATATTAATATCAGGCTGTGTAACATCTATATAAACTAGTGTGCATTGTAGTGTCCTGCTATACAGATGCTGAAGGGTTAATAATATAACATTATTAGATTATATATTAATATCAGGCTGTGTAACATCTATATAAACTAGTGTGCATTGTAGTGTCCTGCTATACAGATGCTGAAGGGTTAATAATATAACATTATTAGATTATATATTAATATCAGGCTGTGTAACATCTATATAAACTAGTGTGCATTGTAGTGTCCTGCTATACAGATGCTGAAGGGTTAATACTATAACATTATTAGATTATATATTAATATCAGGCTGTGTAACATCTATATAAACTAGTGTGCATTGTAGTGTCCTGCTATACAGATGCTGAAGGGTTAATAATATAACATTATTAGATTATATATTAATATCAGGGCTGTGTAACATCTATATAAACTAGTGTGCATTGTAGTGTCCTGCTATACAGATGCTGAAGGGGTTAATAATATAACATTATTAGATTATATATTAATATCAGGCTGTTGTAACATCTATATAAACTAGTGTGCATTGTAGTGTCCTGCTATACAGATGCTGAAGGGTTAATAATATAACATTATTAGATTATATATTAATATCAGGCTGTGTAACATCTATATAAACTAGTGTGCATTGTAGTGTCCTTCTATACAGATGCTGAAGGGTTAATAATATAACATTATTAGATTATATATTAATATCAGGCTGTGTAACATCTATATAAACTAGTGGTGCATTGTAGTGCTCCTGCTATAACAGATGCTGAAGGGTTAATACTATAACATTATTAGATTATATATTAATATCAGGCTGTGTAACATCTATATAAACTAGTGTGCATGTAGTGTCCTGCTATACAGATGCTGAAGGGTTAATAATATAAACATTATTAGATTATTATTAATATCAGGCTGTGTAACATCTATATAAACTAGTGTGCATTGTAGTGTCCTGCTATACAGATGCTGAAGGGTTAATAATATAACATTATTAGATTATATATTAATATCAGGCTGTGTAACATCTATATAAACTAGTGTGCATTGTAGTGTCCTGCTATACAGATGCTGAAGGGTTAATAATATAACATTATTAGATTATATATTAATATCAGGCTGTGTAACATCTATATAAACTAGTGTGCAGTGTAGTGTCCTGCTATACAGATGCTGAAGGGTTAATAATATAACATTATTAGATTATATATTAATATCAGGCTGTGTAACATCTATATAAACTAGTGTGCATTGTAGTGTCCTGCTATACAGATGCTGAAGGGTTAATAATATAACATTATTAGATTATATATTAATATCAGGCTGTGTAGCATCTATATAAACTAGTGTGCACTGTAGTGTCCTGCTATACAGATGCTGAGGGGTTAATAATATAACATTATTAGATTATATATTAATATCAGGCTGTGTAACATCTATATAAACTAGTGTCGCATTGTAGTGTCCTGCTATACAGATGCTGAAGGGTTAATAATATAACATTATTAGATTATATATTAATATCAGGCTGTGTAACATCTATATAAACTAGTGTGCATTGTAGTGTCCTGCTATACAGATGCTGAAGGGTTAATAATATAACATTATTAGATTATATATTAATATCAGGCTGTGTAACATCTATATAAACTAGTGTAGCATTGTAGTGTCCTGCTATACAGATGCTGAAGGGTTAATACTATAACATTATTAGATTATATATTAATATCAGGCTGTGTAACATCTATATAAACTAGTGTGCATTGTAGTGTCCTGCTATACAGATGCTGAAGGGTTAATAATATAACATTATTAGATTATATATTAATATCAGGCTGTGTAACATCTATATAAACTAGTGTGCATTGTAGTGTCCTGCTATACAGATGCTGAAGGGTTAATAATATAACATTATTAGATTATATATTAATATCAGGCTGTGTAACATCTATATAAACTAGTGTGCAGTGTAGTGTCCTGCTATACAGATGCTGAAGGGTTAATAATATAACATTATTAGATTATATATTAATATCAGGCTGTGTAACATCTATATAAACTAGTGTGCATTGTAGTGTCCTGCTATACAGATGCTGAAGGGTTAATAATATAACATTATTAGATTATATATTAATATCAGGCTGTGTAACATCTATATAAACTAGTGTGCATTGTAGTGTCCTGCTATACAGATGCTGAAGGGTTAATAATATAACATTATTAGATTATATATTAATATCAGGCTGTGTAACATCTATATAAACTATGTGTACATTGTAGTGTCCTGCTATACAGATGCTGAAGGGTTTATACTATAACATTATTAGATTATATATTAATATCAGGCTGTGTAACATCTATATAAACTAGTGTGCATTGTAGTGTCCCTGCTATACAGATGCTGTAGGGGTTAATAATATAACATTATTAGATTATATATTAATATCAGGCTGTGTAACATCTATATAAACTAGTGTGCATTGTAGTGTCCTGCTATACAGATGCTGAAGGGTTAATAATATAACATTATTAGATTATATATTAATATCAGGCTGTGTAACATCTATATAAACTAAGTGTGCATTGTAGTGTCCTGCTATACAGATGCTGAAGGGTTAATAATATAACATTATTAGATTATATATTAATATCAGGCTGTGTAACATCTATATAAACTAGTGTGCATTGTAGTGTCCTGCTATACAGATGCTGAAGGGTTAATAATATAACATTATTAGATTATATATTAATATCAGGCTGTGTAACATCTATATAAACTAGTGTGCAATGTAGTGTCCTGCTATACAGATGCTGAAGGGTTAATAATATAACATTATTAGATTATATATTAATATCAGGCTGTGTAACATCTATATAAACTAGTGTGCATTGTAGTGTCCTGCTATACAGATGCTGAAGGGTTAATAATATAACATTATTAGATTATATATTAATATCAGGCTGTGTAACATCTATATAAACTAGTGTGCATTGTAGTGTCCTGCTATACAGATGCTGAAGGGTTAATAATATAACATTATTAGATTATATATTAATATCAGGCTGTGTAACATCTATATAAACTTGTGTGCATTGTAGTGTCCTGCTATACAGATGCTGAAGGGTTAATAATATAACATTATTAGATGATATATTAATATCAGGCTGTGTAACATCTATATAAACTAGTGTGCATTGTAGTGTCCTGCTATACAGATGCTGAAGGGTTAATAATATAACATTATTAGATTATATATTAATATCAGGCTGTGTACATCTATATAAACTAGTGTGCATTGTAGTGTGCCTGCTATACAGATGCTGAAGGGTTAATACTATAACATTATTAGATTATATATTAATATCAGGCTGTGTAACATCTATATAAACTAGTGTGCATTGTAGTGTCCTGCTATACAGATGCTGAAGGGTTAATAATATAACATTATTAGATTATATATTAATATCAGGCTGTGTAACATCTATATAAACTAGTGTGCATTGTAGTGTCCTGCTATACAGATGCTGAAGGGTTAATAATATAACATTATTAGATTATATATTAATATCAGGCTGTGTAACATCTATATAAACTAGTGTGCATTGTAGTGTCCTGCTATACAGATGCTGAAGGGTTAATAATATAACATTATTAGATTATATATTAATATCAGGCTGTGTAACATCTATATAAACTAGTGTGCATTGTAGTGTCCTGCTATACAGATGCTGAAGGGTTAATACTATAACATTATTAGATTATATATTAATATCAGGCTGTGTAACATCTATATAAACTAGTGTGCATTGTAGTGTCCTGCTATACAGATGCTGAAGGGTTAATAATATAACATTATTAGATTATATATTAATATCAGGCTGTGTAACATCTATATAAACTAGTGTGCACCGTAGTGTCCTGCTATACAGATGCTGAAGGGTTAATAATATAACATTATTAGATTATATATTAATATCAGGCTGTGTAACATCTATATAAACTAGTGTGCATTGTAGTGTCCTGCTATACAGATGCTGAAGGGTTAATAATATAACATTATTAGATTATATATTAATATCAGGCTGTGTAACATCTATATAAACTAGTGTGCATTGTAGTGTCCCTGCTATACAGATGCTGAAGGGTTAATAATATAACATTATTAGATTATATATTAATATCAGACTGTGTAACATCTATATAAACTAGTGTGCATTGTAGTGTCCTGCTATACAGATACTGAAGGGTTAATAATATAACATTATTAGATTATATATTAATATCAGGCTGTGTAACATCTATATAAACTAGTGTGCATTGTAGTGTCCTGCTATACAGATGCTGAAGGGTTAATAATATAACATTATTAGATTATATATTAATATCAGGCTGTGTAACATCTATATAAACTAGTGTGCATTGTAGTGTCCTGCTATACAGATGCTGAAGGGTTAATAATATAACATTATTAGATTATATATTAATATCAGGCTGTGTAACATCTATATAAACTAGTGTGCATTGTAGTGTCCTGCTATACAGATGCTGAAGGGTTAATAATAAAACATTATTAGATTATATATTAATATCAGGCTGTGTAACATCTATATAAACTAGTGTGCATTGTAGTGTCCTGCTATACAGATGCTGAAGGGTTAATAATATAACATTATTAGATTATATATTAATATCAGGCTGTGTAACATCTATATAAACTAGTGTGCATTGTAGTGTCCTGCTGTACAGATGCTGAAGGATTAATAATATAACATTATTAGATTATATATTAATATCAGGCTGTGTAACATCTATATAAACTAGTGTGCATTGTAGTGTCCTGCTATACAGATGCTGAAGGGTTAATAATATACATTATTAGATTATATATTAATATCAGACTGTGTAACATCTATATAAACTAGTGTGCATTGTAGTGTCCTGCTATACAGATGCTGAAGGGTTAATAATATAACATTATTAGATTATATATTAATATCAGGCTGTGTAACATCTATATAAACTAGTGTGCATTGTAGTGTCCTGCTATACAGATGCTGAAGGGTTAATAATATAACATTATTAGATTATATATTAATATCAGGCTGTGTAACATCTATATAAACTAGTGTGCATTGTAGTGTCCTGCTATACAGATGCTGAAGGGTTTAATAATATAACATTATTAGATTATATATTAATATCAGGCTGTGTAACATCTATATAAACTAGTGTTCATTGTAGTGTCCTGCTATACAGATGCTGAAGGGTTAATAATATAACATTATTAGATTATATATTAATATCAGGCTGTGTAACATCTATATAAACTAGTGTGCATTGTAGTGTCCTGCTTACAGATGCTGAAGGGTTAATAATATAACATTATTAGATTATATATTAATATCAGGCTGTGTAACATCTATATAAACTAGTGTGCATTGTAGTGTCCTGCTATACAGATGCTGAAGGGTTAATAATATAACATTATTAGATTATATATTAATATCAGGCTGTGTAACATCTATATAAACTAGTGTGCATTGTAGTGTCCTGCTATACAGATGCTGAAGGTTAATAATATAACATTATTAGATTATATATTAATATCAGGCTGTGTAACATCTATATAAACTAGTGTGCATTGTAGTGTCCTGCTATACAGATGCTGAAGGGTTAATAATATAACATTATTAGATTATATATTAATATCAGGCTGTGTAACATCTATATAAACTAGTGTGCATTGTAGTGTCCTGCTATACAGATGCTGAAGGGTTAATAATATAACATTATTAGATTATATATTAATATCAGGCTGTGTAACATCTATATAAACTAGTGTGCATTGTAGTGTCCCTGCTATACAGATGCTGAAGGGTTAATAATATAACATTATTAGATTATATATTAATATCAGGCTGTGTAACATCTATATAAACTAGTGTGCATTGTAAGTGTCCTGCTATACAGATGCTGAAGGGTTAATAATATAACATTATTAGATTATATATTAATATCAGGCTGTGTAACATCTATATAAACTAGTGTGCATTGTAGTGTCCTGCTATACAGATGCTGAAGGGTTAATAATATAACATTATTAGATTATATATTAATATCAGGCTGTGTAACATCTATATAAACTAGTGTGCATTGTAGTGTCCCTGCTATACAGATGCTGAAGGGTTAATAATATAACATTATTAGATTATATATTAATATCAGGCTGTGTAACATCTATATAAACTAGTGTGACATTGTAGTGTCCTGCTATACAGATGCTGAAGGGTTAATAATATAACATTATTAGATTATATATTAATATCAGGCTGTGTAACATCTATATAAACTAGTGTGCATTGTAGTGTCCTGCTATACAGATGCTGAAGGGTTAATAATATAACATTATTAGATTATATATTAGATATCAGACTGTGTAACATCTATATAAACTAGTGTGCACTTGTAGTGTCTGCTATACAGATGCTGAAGGGTTAATAATATAACAGTTATTAGATTATATATTGATATCAGGCTGTATAACATCTATATAAACTAGTGTGCACTGTAGTGTCCTGCTATACAGATGCTGAAGGGTTAATAATATAACATTATTAGATTATATATTAATATCAGGCTGTGTAACATCTATATAAACTAGTGTGCATTGTAGTGTCCTGCTATACAGATGCTGAAGGGTTAATAATATAACATTATTAGATTATATATTAATATCAGGCTGTGGTAACATCTATATAAACTAGTGTGCACTGTAGTGTCCTGCTATACAGATGCTGAAGGGTTAATAATATAACATATTAGATTATATATTAATATCAGGCTGTGTAACATCTATATAAACTAGTGTGCATTGTAGTGTCCTGCTATACAGATGCTGAAGGGTTAATAATATAACATTATTAGATTATATATTAATATCAGGCTGTGTAACATCTATATAAACTAGTGTGCATTGTAGTGTCCTGCTATACAGATGCTGAAGGGTTAATAATATAACATTATTAGATTATATATTAATATCAGGCTGTGTAACATCTATATAAACTAGTGTGCATTGTAGTGTCCTGCTATACAGATGCTGAAGGGTTAATAATATAACATTATTAGATTATATATTAATATCAGGCTGTGTAACATCTATATAAACTAGTGTGCATTGTAGTGTCCTGCTATACAGATGCTGAAGGGTTAATAATATAACATTATTAGATTATATATTAATATCAGGCTGTGTAACATCTATATAAACTAGTGTGCATTGTAGTGTCCTGCTATACAGATGCTGAAGGGTTAATAATATAACATTATTAGATTATATATTAATATCAGGCTGTGTAACATCTATATAAACTAGTGTGCATTGTAGTGTCCTGCTATACAGATGCTGAAGGGTTAATAATATAACATTATTAGATTATATATTAATATCAGGCTGTGTAACATCTATATAAACTAGTGTGCATTGTAGTGTCCTGCTATACAGATGCTGAAGGGTTAATAATATAACATTATTAGATTATATATTAATATCAGGCTGTGTAACATCTATATAAACTAGTGTGCATTGTAGTGTCCTGCTATACAGATGCTGAAGGGTTAATAATATAACATTATTAGATTATATATTAATATCAGGCTGTGTAACATCTATATAAACTAGTGTGCATTGTAGTGTCCTGCTATACAGATGCTGAAGGGTTAATAATATAACATTATTAGATTATATATTAATATCAGGCTGTGTAACATCTATATAAACTAGTGTGCATTGTAGTGTCCTGCTATACAGATGCTGAAGGGTTAATAATATAACATTATTAGATTATATATTAATATCAGGCTGTGTAACATCTATATAAACTAGTGTGCATTGTAGTGTCCTGCTATACAGATGCTGAAGGGTTAATAATATAACATTATTAGATTATATATTAATATCAGGCTGTGTAACATCTATATAAACTAGTGTGCATTGTAGTGTCCTGCTATACAGATGCTGAAGGGTTAATAATATAACATTATTAGATTATATATTAATATCAGGCTGTGTAACATCTATATAAACTAGTGTGCATTGTAGTGTCCTGCTATACAGATGCTGAAGGGTTAATAATATAACATTATTAGATTATATATTAATATCAGGCTGTGTAACATCTATATAAACTAGTGTGCATTGTAGTGCCCTGCTATACAGATGCTGAAGGGTTAATAATATAACATTATTAGATTATATATTAATATCAGGCTGTGTAACATCTATATAAACTAGTGTGCATTGTAGTGTCCTGCTATACAGATGCTGAAGGGTTAATAATATAACATTATTAGATTATATATTAATATCAGGCTGTGTAACATCTATATAAACTAGTGTGCATTGTAGTGTCCTGCTATACAGATGCTGAAGGGTTAATAATATAACATTATTAGATTATATATTAATATCAGGCTGTGTAACATCTATATAAACTAGTGTGCATTGTAGTGTCCTGCTATACAGATGCTGAAGGGTTAATACTATAACATTATTAGATTATATATTAATATCAGGCTGTGTAACATCTATATAAACTAGTGTGCATTGTAGTGTCCTGCTATACAGATGCTGAAGGGTTAATAATATAACATTATTAGATTATATATTAATATCAGGCTGTGTAACATCTATATAAACTAGTGTGCATTGTAGTGTCCTGCTATACAGATGCTGAAGGGTTAATAATATAACATTATTAGATTATATATTAATATCAGGCTGTGTAACATCTATATAAACTAGTGTGCATTGTAGTGCCCTGCTATACAGATGCTGAAGGGTTAATAATATAACATTATTAGATTATATATTAATATCAGTCTGTGTAACATCTATATAAACTAGTGTGCATTGTAGTCTCCTGCTATACAGATGCTGAAGGGTTAATACTATAACATTAGATTATATATTAATATCAGGCTGTGTAACATCTATATAAACTAGTGTACATTGTAGTGCCCTGCTATAAAGATGCTGAAGGGTTAATACTATAACATTATTAGATTATATATTAATATCAGGCTGTGTAACATCTATATAAACTAGTGTGCAGTGTAGTGTCCTGCTATACAGATGCTGAAGGGTTAATAATATAACATTATTAGATTATATATTAATATCAGACTGTGTAACATCTATATAAACTAGTGTGCATTGTAGTGTCCTGCTATACAGATGCTGAAGGGTTAATAATATAACATTATTAGATTATATATTAATATCAGGCTGTGTAACATCTATATAAACTAGTGTGCATTGTAGTGTCCTGCTATACAGATGCTGAAGGGTTAATAATATAACATTATTAGATTATATATTAATATCAGGCTGTGTAACATCTATATAAACTAGTGTGCATTGTAGTGTCCTGCTATACAGATGCTGAAGGGGTTAATAATATAACATTATTAGATTATATATTAATATCAGGCCGTGTAACATCTATATAAACTAGTGTGCATTGTAGTGTCCTGCTATACAGATGCTGAAGGGTTAATAATATAACATTATTAGATTATATATTAATATCACGCTGTGTAACATCTATATAAACTAGTGTGCATTGTAGTGTCCTGCTATACAGATGCTGAGGGTTAATAATATAACATTATTAGATTATATATTAATATCAGACTGTGTAACATCTATATAAACTAGTGTGCATTGTAGTGTCCTGCTATACAGATGCTGAAGGGTTAATAATATAACATTATTAGATTATATATTAATATCAGGCTGTGTAACATCTATATAAACTAGTGTGCATTGTAGTGTCCTGCTATACAGATGCTGAAGGGTTAATAATATAACATTATTAGATAATATATTAATATCAGGCTGTGTAACATCTATATAAACTAGTGTGCATTGTAGTGTCCTGCTATACAGATGCTGAAGGGTTAATAATATAACATTATTAGATTATATATTAATATCAGACTGTGTAACATCTATATAAACTAGTGTGCATTGTAGTGTCCTGCTATACAGATGCTGAAGGGTTAATAATATAACATTATTAGATTATATATTAATATCAGGCTGTGTAACATCTATATAAACTAATGTGCAATGTAGTGCCCTGCTATACAGATGCTGAAGGGTTAATAATATAACATTATTTGATTATATATTAATATCAGACTGTGTAACATCTATATAAACTAGTGTGCATTGTAGTGTCCTGCTATACAGATGCTGAAGGGTTAATAATATAACATTATTAGATTATATATTAATATCAGGCCGTGTAACATCTATATAAACTAGTGTGCATTGTAGTGTCCTGCTATACAGATGCTGAAGGGTAATAATATAACATTATTAGATTATATATTAATATCAGGCTGTGTAACATCTATATAAACTAGTGTACATTGTAGTGTCCTGCTATACAGATGCTGAAGGGTTAATACTATAACATTATTAGATTATATATTAATATCAGGCTGTGTAACATCTATATAAACTAGTATGCATTGTAGTGTCCTGCTATACAGATGCTGAAGGGTTAATAATATAACATTATTAGATTATATATTAATATCAGGCTGTGTAACATCTATATAAACTAGTGTGCAATGTAGTGTCCTGTGATACAGATGCTAAAGGGTTAATAATATAACATTATTAGATTATATATTAATATCAGGCTGTGTAACGTCTATATAAACTAGAGTGCATTGTAATGTCCTGCTATACAGATGCTGAAGGGTTAATAATATAACATTATTAGATTATATATTAATATTAGGCTGTGTAACATCTATATAAACTAGTGTGCAATGTAGTGCCCAGCTATACAGATGCTGAAGGGTTAATAATATAACATTATTAGATTATATATTAATATCAGGCTGTGTAACGTCTATATAAACTAGTGTGCATTGTAGTGTCCTGCTATACAGATGCTGAAGGGTTAATAATATAACATTATTAGATTATATATTAATATCAGACTGTGTAACATCTATATAAACTAGTGTGCATTGTAGTGTCCTGCTATACAGATGCTGAAGGGTTAATAATATAACATTATTAGATTATATATTAATATCAGACTGTGTAACATCTATATAAACTAGTGTGCATTGTAGTGTCCTGCTATACAGATGCTGAAGGGTTAATAATATAACATTATTAGATTATATATTAATATCAGACTGTGTAACATCTATATAAACTAGTGTGCATTGTAGTGTCCTGCTATACAGATGCTGAAGGGTTAATAATATAACATTATTAGATTATATATTAATATCAGGCTGTGTAACATCTATATAAACTAGTGTGCAGTGTAGTGTCCTGCTATACATATGCTGAAGGGTTAATAATATAACATTATTAGATTATATATTAATATCAGGCTGTGTAACATCTATATAAACTAGTGTGCACTGTAGTGTCCTGCTATACAGATGCTGAAGGGTTAATAATATAACATTATTAGATTATATATTAATATCAGGCTGTGTAACATCTATATAAACTAGTGTGCACTGTAGTGTCCTGCTATACAGATGCTGAAGGGTTAATAATATAACATATTAGATTATATATTAATATCAGGCTGTGTAACATCTATATAAACTAGTGTGCACTGTAGTGTCCTGCTATACAGATGCTGAAGGGTTAATAATATAACATTATTAGATTATATATTAATATCAGGCTGTGTAACATCTATATAAACTAGTGTACATTGTAGTGTCCTGCTATACAGATGCTGAAGGGTTAATAATATAACATTATTAGATTATATATTAATATCAGGCTGTGTAACATCTATATAAACTAGTGTGCAGTGTAGTGTCCTGCTATACAGATGCTGAAGGGTTAATAATATAACATTATTAGATTATATATTAATATCAGGCTGTGTAACATCTATATAAACTAGTGTGCATTGTAGTGTCCTGCTATACAGATGCTGAAGGGTTAATAATATAACATTATTAGATTATATATTAATATCAGGCTGTATAACATCTATATAAACTAGTGTGCATTGTAGTGTCCTGCTATACAGATGCTGAAGGGTTAATACTATAACATTATTAGATTATATATTAATATCAGACTGTGTAACATCTATATAAACAAATGTGCAATGTAGTGCCCTGCTATACAGATGCTGAAGGGTTAATAATATAACATTATTAGATTATATATTAATATCAGACTGTGTAACATCTATATAAACTAGTGTGCATTGTAGTGTCCTGCTATACAGATGCTGAAGGGTTAATAATATAACATTATTAGATTATATATTAATATCAGGCTGTATAACATCTATATAAACTAGTGTGTATTGTAGTGTCCTGCTATACAGATGCTGAAGGGTTAATAATATAACATTATTAGATTATATATTAATATCAGGCTGTGTAACATCTATATAAACTAGTGTGCATTGTAGTCTCCTGCTATACAGATGCTGAAGGGTTAATAATATAACATTATTAGATTATATATTAATATCAGGCTGTGTAACATCTATATAAACTAGTGTGTAGTGTAGTGTCCTGCTATACAGATGCTGAAGGGTTAATAATATAACATTATTAGATTATATATTAATATCAGGCTGTATAACATCTATATAAACTAGTGTGCACTGTGGTGCAACAATTTTCCATAAACCATATTCCTTTTTAACCCTAAAATATTTTTATCTATTTATAATTACATTTTTTATTAAACGAGTGTAATCATTTATCTGTACACGGGACATTTTTTGCAGTTCAGCCGTTCCCACCCTTGCTCTCTCTCTCTATCCCCCTCTCTTCTTTTTTTTTGTTTTTATTACATTTTTACACGTGTACAAAGACAATGAAAAAGTCGCACATATAAAACAATACACAGACAACTTCCATAATTACATTCATAACTAGACATTATACTACATAAATTTACATGTACACCGTAGGTTCATCTATAGGAGTTTTCCTGCACTTTATATATATATATAAACCTTACCCTGTTTCCAGTTAGGGTAAAAACGTACCTCTTAAATCAGTAGAGTCTATTTTAAACTATTTTCCCATATTTCCTTAGGCCTAGATTTGGAGTTTGGCGGTAGCCGTGAAAACCAGCGTTAGAGGCTCCTAACGCTGGTTTTAGGCTACCTCCGGTATTTGGAGTCACTCAAAAAAGGGTCTAACGCTCACTTTTCAGCCGCGACTTTTTCATACCGCAGATCCCCTTACGTCATTTGCGTATCCTATCTTTTCAATGGGATCTTTCTAACTCCGGTATTTAGAGTCGTTTCTGAAGTGAGCGTTAGAATTCTAACGACAAAACTCCAGCCGCAGAAAAAAGTCAGTAGTTAAGAGCTTTCTGGGCTAACGCCGGTTCATAAAGCTCTTAACTACTGTACTCTAAAGTACACTAACACCCATAAACTACCTATGTACCCCTAAACCGAGGCCCCCCCCACATGGCCAACACTCGATTCAATTTTTTTAACCCCTAATCTGCCGACCGCCACCTATGTTATCCTTATGTACCCCTAATCTGCTGCCCCTAACACCGCCGACCCCTATATTATATTTATTAACTCCTAACCTGCCCCCCACAACGTCGCCGCCAGCTACCTACAATAATTAACCCCTAATCTGCCGACCGCAAAGCGCCGCTACTTAAGTTATCCTTATGTACCCCTAATCTGCTTCCCCTAACACCGCCGACCCCTATATTATATTTATTAACCCCTAATCTGCCCCCCTCAACGTCGCCTCTACCTGCCTACACTTATTAACCCCTAATCTGCCGAGCGGACCGCACCGCTACTATAATAAATTTATTAACCCCTAATCCGCCTCACTAACCCTATAATAAATAGTATTAACCCCTAATCTGCCCTCCCTAACACCTAACTTCAATTATTAACCCCTAATCTGCCGACCGGAGCTCACCGCTATTCTAATAAATGTATTAACCCCTAAAGCTAAGTCTAACCCTAACACTAACACCCCCCTAGCTTAAATGTAATTTAAATCTAACGAAATTAATTAACTCTTATTAAATAAATTATTCCTATTTAAAGCTAAATACTTACCTGTAAAATAAATCCTAATATAGCTACAATATAAATTATAATTATATTATAGCTATTTTAGGATTAATATTTATTTTACAGGTAACTTTGTATTTATTTTAACCAGCTACAATAGCTATTAAATAGTTAAGAACTATTTAATAGCTAAAATAGTTAAAAGAATTACAAAATTACCTGTAAAATAAATCCTAACCTAAGTTACAATTAAACCTAACACTATACTATCATTAAATTAATTAAATAAAATACCTACAATTACCTACAATTAAACCTAACACTACACTATCAATACATTAATTAAATACAATACCTACAAATAACTACAATGAAATAAACTAACTAAAGTACAAAAAATAAAAAAGAACTAAGTTACAAAAAATAAAAAAATATTTACAAACATAAGAAAAATATTACAACAATTTTAAACTAATTACACCTACTCTAAGCCCCCTAATAAAATAACAAAGACCCCCAAAATAAAAAATGCCCTACCCTATTCTAAATTACTAAAGTTCAAAGCTCTTTTACCTTACCAGCCCTGAACAGGGCCCTTTGCGGGGCATGCCCCAAGAAGTTCAGCTCTTTTGCCTGTAAAAAAAACATACAATACCCCCCCCAACATTACAACCCACCACCCACATACCCCTAATCTAACCCAAACCCCCCTTAAATAAACCTAACACTAAGCCCCTGAAGATCATCCTACCTTGTCTTCACCTCACCGGGTATCACCGATCGGTCCTGGCTCCAAAATCTTTATCCAACCCAAGCGGGGGCTGGCGATCCATCATCCGGTGGCTGCAGAGGTCCAGAAGAGGCTCCAAAGTCTTCATCCTATCCGGGAAGAAGAGTAGATCCGGACCGGCAACCATCATCTTCCAAACGGCATCTTCTATCTTCATCCGATGAGGACCGGCTCCATCCTGAAGACCTCCACCACGGAACCCATCTTCATCTGGCGACGTCCAACTGAAGAATGACGGTTCCTTTAAGGGACGTCATCCAAGATGGCGTCCCTCGAATTCTGATTGGCTGATAGGATTCTATCAGCCAATCGGAATTAAGGTAGGAATATTCTGATTGGCTGATGGAATCAGCCAATCAGAATCAAGTTCAATCCGATTGGCTGATCCAATCAGCCAATCAGATTGAGCTCGCATTCTATTGGCTGTTCCGATCAGCCAATAGAATGCAAGCTCAATCTGATTTGCTGATTGGATCAGCCAATCGGATTGATCTTGATTCTGATTGGCTGATTCCATCAGCCAATCAGAATATTCCTACCTTAATTCCGATTGGCTGATAGAATCCTATCAGCCAATCGGAATTCGAGGGACGCCATCTTGGATGACGTCCCTTAAAGGAACCGTCATTCTTCAGTTGGACGTCGCCGGATGAAGATGGGTCCGCGGTGGAGGTCTTCAGGATGGAGCCGGTCCTCATCGGATGAAGATAGAAGATGCCGCTTGGAAGATGATGGTTGCCGGTCCGGATCTACTCTTCTTCCCGGATAGGATGAAGACTTTGGAGCCTCTTCTGGACCTCTTCAGCCACCGGATGATGGATCGCCAGCCCCCGCTTGGGTTGGATGAAGATTTTGGAGCCAGGACCGATCAGTGATACCCGGTGAGGTGAAGACAAGGTAGGATGATCTTCAGGGGCTTAGTGTTAGGTTTATTTAAGGGGGGTTTGGGTTAGATTAGGGGTATGTGGGTGGTGGGTTGTAATGTTGGGGGGGGGTATTGTATGTGGTTTTTTTTACAGGCAAAAGAGCTGAACTTCTTGGGGCATGCCCCGCAAAGGGCCCTGTTCAGGGCTGGTAAGGTAAAAGAGCTTTGAACTTTAGTAATTTAGAATAGGGTAGGGCATTTTTTATTTTGGGGGTCTTTGTTATTTTATTAGGGGGCTTAGAGTAGGTGTAATTAGTTTAAAATTGTTGTAAGATTTTCCTTATGTTTGTAAATATTTTTTTATTTTTTGTAACTTAGTTCTTTTTTATTTTTTGTACTTTAGTTAGTTTATTTCATTGTAGTTATTTGTAGGTATTGTATTTAATTAATGTATTGATAGTGTAGTGTTAGGTTTAATTGTAGGTAATTGTAGGTATTTTATTTAATTAATTTAATGATAGTATAGTGTTAGGTTTAATTGTAACTTAGGTTAGGATTTATTTTACAGGTAATTTTGTAATTATTTTAACTATTTTAGCTATTAAATAGTTCTTAACTATTTAATAGCTATTGTACCTGGTTAAAATAAATACAAAGTTACCTGTAAAATAAATATTAATCCTAAAATAGCTATAATATAATTATAATTTATATTGTAGCTATATTAGGATTTATTTTACAGGTAAGTATTTAGCTTTAAATAGGAATAATTTATTTAATAAGAGTTAATTAATTTCGTTATATTTAAATTATATTTAAGTTAGGGGGGTGTTAGTGTTAGGGTTAGACTTAGCTTTAGGGGTTAATACATTTATTAGAATAGCGGTGAGCTCCGGTCGGCAGATTAGGGGTTAATAATTGAAGTTAGGTGTCGGCGATGTTAGGGAGGGCAGATTAGGGGTTAATACTATTTATTATAGGGTTAGTGAGGCGGATTAGGGGTTAATAACTTTATTATGATAACGGTGCGGTCCGCTCAGCAGATTAGGGGTTAATAAGTGTAGGCAGGTGGAGGCGACGTTGTGGGGGGCAGATTAGGGGTTAATAAATATAATATAGGGGTCGGCGGTGTTAGGGGCAGCAGATTAGGGGTACATAAGGATAATGTAAGTAGCGGCGGTTTACGGAGCGGCAGATTAGGGGTTAAAAATAATATGCAGGGGTCAGTGATAGCGGGGGCGGCAGATTAGGGGTTAATAAGTGTAAGGCTAGGGGTGTTTAGACTCGGGGTACATGTTAGAGTGTTAGGTGCAGACGTAGGAAGTGTTTCCCCATAGCAAACAATGGGGCTGCGTTAGGAGCTGAACGCGGCTTTTTTGCAGGTGTTAGGTTTTTTTTCAGCTCAAACAGCCCCATTGTTTCCTATGGGGGAATCGTGCACGAGCACGTTTTTGAGGCTGGCCGCGTCCGTAAGCAACTCTGGTATCGAGAGTTGAAGCTGCGTTAAATATGCTCTACGCTCCTTTTTTGGAGCCTAACGCAGCCTTTATGTGGACTCTCAATACCAGAGTTATTTTTATGGTGCGGCCAGAAAAAAGCCGGCGTTAGCTACGCGGGTCCTTACCGACAAAACTCTAAATCTAGCCGTTAGCTTCTATATATATCTATATCTTGGCGTTTTTTATGAAATGGTGCGCTTCATTTAGTATATACTCGTTTATTTTATTTATCCACTCTTCCTTTACAGGAATATCTGTTTTTTTCCATTTTTTTATAATGATATTTTTTGCCTCGTTAAACATTATTTGATATAGAAATGCTTTTGGTTTATCTGTCTTATTATCTATATTATTGAGTATTGCTGTTAAGAAATTATTTATATTATAGTGGTTTGAGCTCTTCTTGGCTATTGCTAAAACCTGGGACCAAAATTTCTTAATAAATGGACAAAACCATAGATATGGGAGAGATTTCCTCTCTCACCGCACCCTCTCCAGCATCTATCGTGTGTACGGGGATATATTTTCTGTATTCTACTAGTAGGTGTAAGATACCTGTGTTAGATTTTGTTCTACGACCCTTGCTGATATTGATGATTTTGCTGTCTTTTGTAAAATATTCTGCCAGGTGTTTAATTCTATTCCTATCTCTAGTTCCGCTTGCCAAGTCTGTGTATAACTTTGTGGGGTTTTCCATCTCATTTTGTAGAATTGCATAAGATTTAGAGAGTAGAGGTTTAATATCCCTTTTGGACGTACATAAAGTCTCACATTTTGTTAGTTTCCTATTTATCTTTTATTTATCTCTGTTTGTATGTATAAAATGATATAATTGGGTATAGGTAAACCAATCTGTTAGCCCTATCATTTCTCTTGCTTGTAAAACTTCTAGGGAGCTTAACTTTTCCCCTTCCATGACTTCAAATACTCTGTACTTCTTAGTAGTTTTATCTCCTTTAAATTGACCTTTTAGAAATTCTGGGTTTTCCACTAATGAGACCAGGGGTGAAGGTATAATATTAGCTTTGAGTCCTTTTTCAGCAGATGGTCCCAAGTCTTAAACCTTTAATTTATTATACTATATTGTATACTTTTTGGAGATCTCTCTTTTTTATTAATCCAACACTGATTCCCTAAGAATTTTTTTTGTATCATTTTACTTTCCAGCTGTACCCAACTTTTGGTCTCTTCTTTAAGATGCCAATCTAGGGCTTGATCTGATACACGGCAAAGGTTTTGGCGCAAGCGTGGAAACCTGCGCCGCCCATAGTTTTACCTCGCACATCGACCTATGACACATACAGCGCCGACAGTTCCTAAAGTGCCATAAGTCGGACAAACTAGCGATGTCCAGAAATAAGCGTAAGTACAAATTTCTGGAGTCGCCAGTGACTTACGGAACTTTAGAAACTGACGCCGCATAAAAAATCTAACTAAAGTATAAAATCTCCCGATACTGTCTAACACGCCTCCCAAAAATAACCCGACACGTATACCCCTCTATCCGCAATCCCCCCTCTCACTCCTAACAATAAATGTATTAACCCCTAAACCGCCGCTCCCAGACCCCGCCGCCACCTATATTATATGTATTAACCCCTAATCTGAGCCCCCTACACCGCCGCCACCTATATTAAATATATTACCCCCTAATCTGATCCCCCTACACCGACGCCACCTACATTAACTATATTACCCCCTAATCTGACCCCCCTACACCGCCGCCACCTATTTGAAATATATTAATCCCTAAACCTAAGTCTAACCCTAACACCCCCTAACTTAATATTATTAACTAAATTATTAGTATTTAAAACTAAATACCTATAAAATAAACCCAAAAATAGCTACAATATAATTAATAATTACATTGTAGCTATTTTAGGGTTTATATTTATTTTACAGGTAACTTGGTATTTATTTTAACCAGGTACAATAGCTATTAAATAGTTAAGAACTATTTAATAACTACCTAGTTAAAATAATTACAAAATTACCTGTAAAATAAATCCTAACCTAAGTTACCATTACACCTAACACTACACTATCAATAAATTAATTAAATAAACTACAATTATCTCAACTAAAATACAATTAAATACACTAAACTATATTACAAAAAAAAACAAACACTAAATTACAAAAAATAAAAAAAGATTACAAGAATTTTAAGCTAATTACACCTAATCTTTAATAAAATAAAAAAGTCCCCCAAAATAATAAAATTTCCCTACCCTAAACTAAATTAAAAAATTAATCAGCTCTATTACCAGCCCTTAAAAGGGCCTTTTCCGGGGCATTGCCCCAAAGTAATCAGCTATTTTACCTGTAAAAAAAAGAACAACCCCCCCATTACAACCCACCACCCACACACCCCTACTCTAAAACCCACCCGATCCCCCCTTAAAAAAACCTAATTCTAACACCAAGTTGGCTCCTTACCTGTCCTGAAGACCGGCGGAGAAGGTCCTGTTCCAGGCGGTGAAGTCTTCTTCCAAGCGGCGACATCTTCTTCTTCCAGGAACCAGCCGGCGCGGTGCGGAGGAGTTGAAGACCGATGACCACGGAGCTGAAGACCGTCCACTCTGGAACTGAAGACCGGCGATGCTGGAACAGAAGATCGGCGACGCTGGAACTGAAGAACGGAGCCATACGATCTCCACCGTACACTGAATAGAAATTCAAGGTACGCGATTAAAAATGGCGTCCCTTGAATTCCTATTGGCTGATTTGAGCCTTCAAATTCAAATCAGCCAATCGGATGAGAGCTACTTTAATTCTATTGGCTGATTTGAATAGCCAATAGAATAAGAGCTACTGTAATTCTATTGGCTGATTAGAATTTTGTAATTATTTTAACTAGGTTTTTATTAAATAGTTATTAACTATTTAATAGCTATTGTATCTAGTTAAAATAAATACAAAGTTACCTGTAAAATAAATATAAACCCTAAAATAGCTACAATGTAATTATTAATTATATTGTAGCTATCTTAGCGTTTATTTTATAGGTAAGTATTTAGTTTTAAACAGGAATCATTTAGTTAATAATATTAATATTATTTAGATTTATTTCAATAATAATTAAATTAGGGGGTGTTAGGGTTAGACTTAGGTTTAGGGGTTAATTTATTTCACATAGGTGGCGGAGGTGTAGGGGGATCATATTAGGGGTTAATATATTTCAAATAGGTGGCTGCGGTGTAGGGGGATTAGATTAGGGGTTAATACATATAATATAGGTGGCAGCGGTGTAGGGGGATTAGATTAGGGGTTAATATATTTCAAATAGGTGGCGGCGGTGTAGGGGGATTAGATTAGGGGTTAATACATATAATATAGGTGGCAGCGGTGTAGGGGGCTCAGATTAGGGGTTAATAAATTTAATATAGGTGGCGGCGGTGTAGGGGGATCATATTAGGGGGTAATATAGTTAAAATAGGTGGCGGCGGTGTAGGGGGATCATATTAGGGGTTAATATATTTAAAATAGGTGGCGGCGGGGTAAGGGGCTCACATTAGGGGTTAATATTGTTAATGTAGGTGGCGGCGGTGTAGGGGGATTAGATTAGGGGTTAATACATATAATATAGGTGGCGGCGGTGTAGGGGGCTCAGATTAGGGGATAATAAATTTAATATAGGTGGCGGCGGTGTAGGGGGTAATACATTTAATATAGCTGGCGGTGGTGTAGGGGGATCAGATTAGGGGGTAATACATATAATGTAGGTGGCGGCGGGGTCCGGGAGCGGCGGTTTATGGGTTAAACACTTTATTCGGGATTGCGGTGGGGGATTGCGGTTGACAGGTAGATAGACACTGCGCATGCGTTAGGTGTTACGGGGCTCCAATACTCAGCGTAAGGCTTACTACGCCTACATTTTGTGGCAAGGTGAAAATGGAGTAAGATTTCTCCATTTTCGCCACGTAAGTCCTTACACTGTATATTGGATACCAAACTGCGCTGATTTGGTATATCACTCTATGGGCCAAAAAACTACGGCCGAAGGGTGAAATATACGAGCGTAACTTCTATGTTACGCCGTATATAGGATACCAACCCAGCACAAAATTTGGCGTCGCCGGCTTTTGCAGGCGACGCTGCATATTGGATCGGGCCCCTAATATCCTTTGGGTCATCGTAGCTTGTCTATATTTCATTAGAAGGGTAGGCCTAATCCCCCCATATTCCCTTTTCTATACATGGTATCTTTATTGATCCTTGGATGTATTTTACCCCATATATAATTATTAATTCCCTTCTGTTGCTCTTCTACATACGTATTTGGTAATGGAATGGGGAGCGTTTGCAATAGATATAAGTATCTCGGGAGTAAATTCATCTGAATCACATTTATTCTTCCTAACCATGAGATTTTCTTTTTAAACCACGAGGATAATTCATTAATGACTGTTGTTTTTAAATTCCCATAGTTTAATTGGAACATTTCCTTACTTGATCTTGCTAAATATACCCCTAGATATTTTAGTGCATCCACTTCTTTAAAGGGCAAGTTTGCTATACTATACATTGATGTCGCTGACCCCATATTTATATTTAAAACCTCTGATTTATTTGTATTTACCATGAAGTTAGAATAAGAGCCATAGACCCTAAGGCCTCTATTTATCAAGCTGTCTACTTACCTGCATTCGCCGACCCAATACGCTTGCATAAGCTTGCCTAATATCGCCGCCGCAGACCTGAATACGTTCGCCAAATTTATCAAGAAAGCTGTCAAAAAGCAGCGCACCAAGTACGGAGCAATGAGCAGTGGACTGTTGTCATCGACAGTGGCATCACTAGGGGGGTGCGGGCCGCACCTGGGTGAAACCCTCCAGGGGGTGACACCAAAAAAAAAAAATTTTTTATTTTTTTTTATTTTATTGAAATTCAAAGAAATACAATGTTGAGATGCATAGATTATTTTATTAGAGGCTGGCATTTGTGAACATTAGTGGGACTGGGGAAGTTGTAGACACACAATTTTTTTGCCCCTTGAGTCAGTGCTGCAATTTCAACAAATAGTTTTCCCGGCTGCTTTTGCTTGTTTGTACTTTGCTCCTCCCCTGCCCAATTTCACTATGAATGTTGTGGGTGTGCCGTGGGGCTTGCAAAGTTGCGCTGCTAGCCTAAACCTGCCTGCCTATCTGTGCTCACTGCTCAGTGACATGCGGCCCAGGGCTGTGCTCTGACAGACTTGGAACAGTGTCTGAGAGCAGAATTTTCATAGTTTGCGCCTAAACCTTTTCTTCAGTGATTTATTTTAGAGTGCTCTGTTTATCTTTCATTTGATGTTCTGCTGAGCCAGGGAGCAGCTTTAGGCATGAGCTTTATAATTAATGCAGTGCAGTTTACATATTTTTTATGTGTGTGTCTGGGTTTTTGTGTGTGTCTCAGTGGTTTTGTGTGTGTGTTTTTGTGTGTGTGTCTGAGTGTGTTTCCGAGTGTTTGTGTGTGCATCTGAGTATGTTTTTAAGTGTGTCTGAGTGTTTGTATGTGTGTTTGCCTGTGTTTTTGTGTGTGTCTGCTTTCGGGGGGGGGGGTGACACCATGACTTACCGCACCGGGTGACACCAACCCTAGTGACGCCACTGGTCATCGATCTTGCTGCTCTTCGGCTTATTCACAGCTTTCTTGCTACCCTGTCACTAAGCACCCACACTATACTATACTGTTTTACCCCATAAACCGCCGCTCCCGGAACCCCCTGCACCTAAATAAAGTTATTAACCCCTAATCTGCCGCTCCCGGACCCCGCCGCAACTCTAATAAATATATTAACCCCTAAACCGCTGCTCCCGGACCCCGCCGCCACCTACATTATATCTATTAACCCCTAATCTGCCCCCCCTACACAGCCGCCACTATAATAAACATATTAACCCCTAAACCTAAGTCTAACTCTAACCCTAACCCCCCCTTAACTTAATTATAATTCAAATACATCTAAATAAAATAACTATAATTTAAATAAATAATTCCTATTTAAAACTAAATACTTACCTATAAAATAAACCCTAAGCTAGCTACGATATAACTAATAGTTACATTGTAGCTATCTTAGGGTTTATTTTTATTTTACAGGCAAGTTTGTATTTATTTTAACTAGGTAGAATAGTTACTAAATAGTTATTAACTATTTAATAACTACCTAGCTAAAATAAATACAAATTTACCTGTAAAATAAACCCTAACCTAAGTTACAATTACACCTAACACTACAATTAAATAAATTAATTAACTACAATTACCTACAATTAAATACAATTAAATAAAATAAACTAAAATACAAAAACAAACAAACACTAAATTACAGAAAATAAAAAAATAATTACAAGAATTTTAAACTAATTACACCTAATCTAAGCCCCCTAATAAAATAAAAAAGCCCCCCAAAATAATAAAAATCCCTACCCTATACTAAATTACAAATAGCCCTTAAAAGGGCTTTTTGCGGGGCATTGCCCCAAAGTAATCAGCTCTTTTACCTGTAAAAAAGAAATACAACCCCCCCAACAATAAAACCCACCACCCACACACTCAACCCTACTCTAAAACCCACCCAAACCCCCCTTAAAAAACCTAACACTAACCCCCTTGAAGATCACCCTACCTTGAGCCGTCTTCACCCAGCTGGGCACAAGTGGACCTCCAGAGGGGCAAAAGTCTTCATCCGATCCGGGCAGAAGAGGACCTCCAGGCGGGCAGAAGGCTTCATCCAGGCTGCATCTTCTATCTTCATCCATCCGGAGCGGAGCGGGTCCATCTTCAATCCATCTGACGCGGAGCATCCTCTTCCATTGACTTCCTAATGAAGAATGATGGTTCCTTTAAATGACGTCATCCAAGATGGCATCCCTTGGATTCCGATTGGCTGATAGGATTATATCAGTCAATTGGAATTAAGATAGGAAAAATCCTATTGGCTGATGCAATCAGCCAGTAGGATTGAAGTTCAATCCTATTGGCTGATCCAATTGAGCTTGCATTCTATTGGCTGTTCCAATCAGCCAATAGAATGCAAGCTCAATCCTATTGGCTGATTGCATCAGCCAATAGGATTTTTCCTACCTTAATTCCGATTGGCCGATAGAATCCTATCAGCCAATCGGAATTCAATGGACGCCATCTTGGATGACTACATTTAAAGGAACCTTCATTCTTCGTTAGGACGTCGATGGAAGAGGATGCTCCGTGTCGGATGGATTGAAGCCTTCTGCCCGTCTGGAGGTCCTCTTCTGCCCAGATAGGATGAAGACTTCTGCCCCTCTGGAGGTCCACTTGTGCCCGGCTGGGTGAAGACGGCTCAAGGTAGGGTGATCTTCAAGGAGTTTAGTGTTTTTTTAAGGAGGATTTGGGTGGGTTTTAGAGTAGGGTTGGGTGTGTGGGTGGTGGGTTTTAATGTTGGGGGTGTTGTATTTATTTTTTTACAGGTAAAAGAGCTGATTACTTTGGGGCAATGACCCGCAAAAAGCCCTTTTAAGGGCTATTTGTAATTTAGTATAGGATAGGGAATTTTTTTATTTTATTAGGTGGCTTAGATTAGGTGTAAGTTGTTTAAAATTCTTGTAATTATATTTTTTATTTTCTGTAATTTTTATTTTTTTTGTACTTTATTTTATTTTATTGTATTTAATTGTAGGTAATTGTAGTTAATTAATTTAATTTATTTAATTGTAGTGTTTGGTGTAATTGTAACTTAGGTTAGGGTTTATTTTACAGGTACTTTTGTATTTATTTTAACTAGGTAGTTATTAAATAGTTAATAACTATTTAATAACTATTCTACCTAGTTAAATAAATACAAAGTTGCCTGTAAAATAAAAAAAAAAAACTAAAATAGCTACAATGTAATTATTAATTATATTGTAGCTATCTTAGGGTTTATTTTATAGGTATTTAGTTTTAAATAGGAATAATTTAGTTAATAATAGTTAATTTATTTAGATTAATTTAAATAATATTTAAGTTGGGGGGGTGTTAGGGTTAGGGTTAGACTTAGGTTTAGGGGTTAATAAAATTAATATAGTGGCGGCGGTGTAGGGGGGCAGATTAGGGGTTAATAAATATAATGTAGGTGGCGGCGGGGTCCGGGAGCGGCGGTTTAGGGGTTAAATTCTTTGTTTAGTTGTGGTGGGGTCCGGGAGCGGCGGTTTAGGGGTTAATATGTTTATTAGAGTGGCGGTGGGCTCCGGGAGCGGCGGTTTAGGGGTTAATAAGTATAATGTAGGTGGCGGCGGTGTAGGGGGGCAGATTAGGGGTGTTTATTCTTGGGGTACATGTTAGGGTGTTAGGTATACACATTCCCATAGAAATCAATGGGATATCGGGCAGCAGCGAACATGAGCTTTCACTGCTGTCAGACTCCCATTGATTCCTATGGGATCCGCCGCCTCCAGGGCTGCGGATTGAAAACCAGGTACGCTGGGCCGGAAAAGTGGCGAGCGTACCTGGTAGGATCTTGATAACTTCCAAAAGTAGTCAGATTGTGCCGAACTTGCGTTCGGAACATCTGGAGTGACATAACCATCGATCTGTGTCGGACTGAGTCCGGCGGATCGTATGTTACATCACTAAATTCTACTTTTGCCGGTCTCTAGCCTTTGATAACTAAGGCGAACCAGGCTCGCCACAAATACGCTGCGGAATTCCAGCGTATTTGCGGTTGACAGCTTGATAAATAGAGGCCTAAGTATCCTCAGAAATTCTTCTATTGAAGTAGATGGTTCAGACAGGGTCAGAAGGATATCATCTGCGAATAGAGAGAGTTTATATTCGCTACCACCTACCTTGATCCCCTTTATCTCTTTGTTTTATCTAATTTCTCGGCGAGAGAGGGCACCCTTGCCTTGTACCATTTGATATATTAAATGCACTAGAGGTGCTACCATTAATCTTTTATTTTAAACCTACGGCGACCAATAGTCTACTATATAAAACGAGTGTGCATGCACCGGGTACCACTAAATCTCTACCAGTTGGAGAATTTCTCCGGATTAGGAGAAACTGCAGTTATTTAACGTTATTCAAATCACAAGCCAAGGATTTGCAAAAAATACTATTAGACAGAGGTTACAGCAAGCGAGGAATTAAAAAAGCTAGATCTAGAGCGTTAAATATGGATCGCACGGATTTACTAAAAAAAAAGACCAACAAAGACAAAGATACACGAACCAGATTGATACTCACGTATAATCCCTCTGTACACTTAATAACTGAAATCATTAATAAACATTGGTCAATTCTCCTATTGGATCAAGACCTGAAATCCACCATTGGGGATTCAGTTAAAGTAGGTTACAGAAGAACTAAAAACATAAAGAACGTAGTATCTGCTAGTCATTTCCAGGTACATAAAACCAAAACTGCCACTGTGGCAAACCTAGCCACTTCTGGACTATAATGTAAGAAAGGTTGTCTATAGGCTGTATTGTGTGCTATGTAGATGTGACAGACCCTTCTGGCAGTACTGAAGGAGTTAAATGTGTTTAGCTTTAAGAAGACTATTCTTGAACGACAAGGTTACTAGTCTCAGCTATTGTGTACTTTCATTAAAGCTAGTGATTACCATTCCATTGTTCAATCACATCTAGAGAGACGACGCCTTAGTGATAAGAAGAGCCAAGTGTGTGTCCTGTGGTTAAGTTGTTATCAGCTTGAGCAAGGTATTCTATTGTATCATGTCAAAAGGCGTGTTCCATCCATCTAATCTACAACATTCTTTTCAACCCCCCATCTGGGAGATCAGACCTGCATAAATACTAGGCATAGCCTTTTTAATAAAGTTCATTCTGTTTTAAACCTGAAAACTGGCTGGGTCGTGAGTTATTGACTCCCAAACTGTGTTTCGTCCGGTTATTGGGAGTATTTTAATATTGCTCTCCGCTACAATTGGTGGCAAGCGTTGGGATCAGACCTTACAGCCGAAAAGCGCAATTCGTGCAATTGTAACTGCCGAATAAGAAAAGGGAATGGCAAGCAGAATACAGTGAAAGAACCGACTACCGAAGTGAATGGAGACGGATTATTCTAAGCTAAAGAGACAAACGTTAAAGGAACTGCTAGAAGCCAGGGGAAAGATAGCCAGCAGCAAACCCAAGGCTATATTAATTGCAGAGCTGATGGAGGGAGACAGAGCTCGCAGCGCTACGCCTCCAGCAGCCATGGAGGAGACCCTATACCAGAGGGAAATGAGGACCAGGCTGGAATTTTTACCCCAACCTGTACCACGGGACATGCTATCCGTGGTAATGGCAGATGTGCAGGAGTACGTGATGGCACACAGTCCGCGGAATGCATCCTACCGAGCAGAATCCATTTCGGAAGCACTCAGTAACCCAGTAAGACCCAAAATCCCATACCATGCCTTTAAAATGTTTTGTGAGGAGAAGGATGAGATCGATGGGTATTTACAGGATTTTGAGAGACTGTGTGAGTTACATGAGTTGGAGCAGTCCGTATGGGTGCCGGTGCTAGCAGGCAAGCTAGCCGGTAGGGCAGCGGAAGCGTATCGCGCTGTACCCAGGGAGGACAGCAAGGATTACGCTAAAGTGAAGAGCGCAATCTTGGAAAGATATGCCATTACCCCAGAGGCATACCGGCGCAAGTTTAGAGGCCTGCGCAAGCCAGAAAGAGATTCCCATGCAGAGTGGGCCCACAAGCTGGATCAAGCATCTCAGGGGTGGATACAGGCCAGCCAAGCTACCACCATGGAAGAATTGCGACAACTGATGCTGTTGGAGCAATTCTTTAACGGCTTGTCCCCAGAAGCCCAAGAATGGGTGAGAGATCGAAAACCCCTCACGTTAACCGAAGCAGCCAGATTAGCAGACCAGCATTTTGACGCCAGGAGGCACCATGGACTACTACCTAAGACGTACACTCGACCCACAGGACAGCCCAGTCCTCTACAGTCTAACAACCCCACAGCGGCACCGTTTCGTCCAGCCCCAGGGAATCCACCACCCCCCTCACGATACAATGGACGGGCGAATATACAATGCCACACCTGCAAGCAGTGGGGACATATGGCACGTGAGTGCACCCAAAATCGGAGCAGACAAGCTTGGAACCAGGTCAGACAGAACCTGGCCCCAAGGGCGGCTGCTCACCATTACCAAACGGAGCCAGCCGCTCATGAGGGGTTGAGCACCCCAGCCGGGGAACCCCTGGGAATTCTGCATGAGGTGATGTCGGTCCGAGCCACCGATAACCGGCAACATCACCGTCAGCTGGTGACCGTGGAGGGGAAGGAGGTCCAGGGACTTCGGGATTCGGGAGCTACTTTAACCCTGATAGCTCCCCATTTGGTGCCAGATACAGCACACACGGGCGGATCCGTGGCAGTACGAGTGGCAGGGGGAGCAGTATACCGATTGCCCACTGCTAAGATTCATTTGGATTGGGGTGCAGGGGAGGGCATGGTAGAAGTGGGCTTAATGCAAAACCTACCAGCGGATGTTGTACTGGGGAATGACCTGGGTCAGATGACCTCTGCTTTTGTACCTCAGGCTCCACATCAGGAGGTCCACCCAGTAACCACCCGGCAGCAGGCACGCACTACGGCCCCACCAGCTCACCACGAGGCTCAGGTAAGAGACCATGACACCCCCTTGACACATATGACTTGGGATACCCCCACCCAATTTGAGGCGGAGGTGAAAGCTGACCCCACGCTGCAGGCATACCGGGATAAAGGGAACACCGATCAGGCTGGGTTAGAAGGGGAACGGTACGTCTGGGAGAAAGGGTTATTGTACCGCATAGCCGAACGGGGGGTAGGCAGCGCAGTCACCGTGACCACTAAGCAACTGGTAGTACCCCAGAAGTATAGGCAGGAACTGCTCAGGATAGCTCATGACATTCCCCTGTCAGGCCACCTGGGAATGACTCGCACCCGCTACAGATTGACCCACGCCTTTTTCTGGCCTGGGATCTCTAAAGATGTACGGCAATATTGCACCTCCTGTGACGTGTGCCAACGAGTAGGCAAACGAGGTGACCGCCCTAAGGCTAAATTATGCCCGTTACCCATTATTGAGGAACCCTTTAGCAGGGTAGCAGTAGATATCGTAGGGCCTCTACCCAAGCCCAGTCCCTCCGGGAAGAGGTACATTTTAACCGTAGTGGACTATGCCACTAGGTACCCCCGAGGCCATTGCGCTCTCCAACATCCATGCAGAGACGGTAGCTGAAGCCTTAATAAAAATATTTTCCCGGGTAGGGTTCCCCCAGGAGATAATATCAGATAGGGGAACCCAGTTTACCGCAGAGGTGACCCAACAACTTTGGAGGGTATGTGGTGTTAGACCCATAATTAACTCAGCCTACCATCCCCAGTCCAATGGGTTATGTGAGAGATTTAATGGGACTTTAAAACAGATGCTCCGTACATTTGGCGAGACTCATAAGGACTGGGAGCGCTACCTACCCCATCTGCTTTTCGCATATAGGGAGGTACCCCAAGAGTCGACAGGTTTTTCCCCCTTCGAATTGCTATTTGGGAGAAGGGTGCGGGGGCCATTAAACCTCATTAGGGAGCATTGGGAGCGAGAGAGTAGCCCCGATGGTAAACCCATTGTATCTTACGTGCTGGAGTTCAGGGACCGACTGGAGGCATTAACCCAGGCTGTACGTACCAACCTCCAGGCGGCTCAACAACGCCAGCGCCGCTGGTACGATAGGGGAGCCAGGGATCGCAGCTTTCAAGTGGGGCAGAAAGTTTTAATTTTAAAACCTGTACGCACCGACAAGCTGCAGGCCGTCTGGCAAGGCCCATACCAGGTCGTAGAGCAGCGATGCGACACTACCTATGTGATTGGCCCCTGCTCAGGGGTAGGGAAGCGACGCATGCTTCATGTGAACATGCTCAAACCCTACCATGAGAGGATGGAGGACGTGGCGGCAATATGCGCCTCGGCCTCTGAGGATCAGGAGAATCTGCCTCTCCCTGACCTATTAGAATCAGAGGACCAGATAGAGCCCTCCAGGGGCGTTCAGCTGGGGGAGCGGCTAAGCCCTTCGGAGCGTGCCCAGGTACAGGAGTTGATAGTAGCTAAAGGGGCTATCTTCTCCCACTTACCTGGGTACACCCCGCTGGCCACTCACCGAGTTGAAACCCCGGGGCAGCTACCTATGCGGCAGACCCCGTATCGTGTCCCTGAAGCAGTCAAGGCACACATGAAGGCAGAAATTGACGAGATGTTGCAACTAGGGGTTATCGAACCTTCCGACAGCCCCTGGGCATCCCCGGTAGTGTTGGTACCCAAGAAAGACGGCACCACACGCTTCTGTGTTGACTACCGGAGGCTAAATGACAAAACGGTGTCTGATGCCTATCCGATGCCCCGGATAGACGAGTTGCTGGATAAAATGGCTAGGGGACAGTATCTTACGACCATAGACTTATGCAAGGGATACTGGCAAATCCCGCTAGCCGATGACGCCGTCCCCAAGTCAGCGTTTGTCACCCCGTTTGGCGTATACCAATTTCGGGTCATGCCTTTCGGGATGAAGAACGCTCCGGCGACCTTTCAAAGGATGGTAGATCGGCTACTGGACGGGTTCCAGGAGTATGCCTGCGCATACCTGGACGATATTGCCATATATAGCCAGAACTGGGCAGAACACCTACAGCATATAGGAGCAGTTATTGACCGTATAGGGGAGGCAGGGCTGACCCTGAAACCTAGTAAATGCCATATCGGGATGGCAGAAGTGCAGTATTTAGGCCACCGGGTGGGGAGCGGGCACCAGAAACCCGAACCGGCCAAAATTGAAGCTGTTGCTAAGTGGCCCACCCCTAGGACCAAGACCCAAGTACTGGCATTTTTAGGCACGGCGGGGTACTACAGAAAGTTCGTGCCCAATTATAGTGCCCTAGCCAAACCCCTGACTGACTTGACACGTAAGAACCTTCCCCGACAAGTTACTTGGGCCCCAGAGTGTGAGCAGGCATTCCAACAACTAAAGACGGCTCTAACTAATGCGCCTGTACTTGCTGCACCCGATCCAACTAAAAGATTTCTTGTTCACACAGACGCTTCGATGTTTGGAGTGGGGGCAGTGCTGAGCCAAGTTGGAGCAGATGGCGGAGAACACCCCGTAGCTTACTTGAGCCGAAAGTTGTTGCCCCGTGAAGTAAGCTACGCCGCCATCGAAAAAGAATGCCTGGCCGTGGTGTGGGCCCTCAAAAAGTTGCAGCCGTACCTGTATGGGACAACCTTTTTCCTTACTCACAGATCACAACCCGTTGGTGTGGCTGAACCGTGTGGCCGGGGACAATGCCAGGCTGCTGCGCTGGAGTTTGGCGCTGCAGCCCTTCGACTTTACCATCCATTACCGCCCAGGGAAACAAAACGGTAACGCCGACGGGTTGTCCAGACAAACTGAACTTGAAAAGTGATCTGTGAGTGCTTCCCCGGACATCCCCAAGCCGATCCGTTGGGATCAGACTGTGTATGCCGGCTTGGTTCTGGGGGAGCATTGTGGCAAACCTAGCCACTTCTGGACTATAATGTAAGAAAGGTTGTCTATAGGCTGTATTGTGTGCTATGTAGATGTGACAGACCCTTCTGGCAGTACTGAAGGAGTTAAATGTGTTTAGCTTTAAGAAGACTATTCTTGAACGACAAGGTTACTAGTCTCAGCTATTGTGTACTTTCATTAAAGCTAGTGATTACCATTCCATTGTTCAATCACATCTAGAGAGACGACGCCTTAGTGATAAGAAGAGCCAAGTGTGTGTCCTGTGGTTAAGTTGTTATCAGCTTGAGCAAGGTATTCTATTGTATCATGTCAAAAGGCGTGTTCCATCCATCTAATCTACAACATTCTTTTCAACCCCCCATCTGGGAGGTCAGACCTGCATAAATACTAGGCATAGCCTTTTTAATAAAGTTCATTCTGTTTTAAACCTGAAAACTGGCTGGGTCGTGAGTTATTGACTCCCAAACTGTGTTTCGTCCGGTTATTGGGAGTATTTTAATATTGCTCTCCGCTACAGCCACTATTCCCGGTTCCTTCCCATGTGGCTCCTGTTCCAGTTGTAAGCACATCAAAAAAGTCAATACCATTCAAGACAGATTTGGGAAAATTCACAGAATGAAACATTACATCAGCTGTACCACCCAAAGCGTAATTTACGCCTTGTACTGCTCCTGCCCAAAAATCTATGTAGGCATGACGAGCCGTAAGTTACATCGAAGACTTCAAGAACATATTCGCAACATCAAAAATGTGAGTAAAGATCTAGAAGATGGCAAAACTCTTACCTCAGTAGCCTCTCATTTTCTGCCATGCCATCAGTCCAACTCTCTTCTATTAAAATGCCAGGGAATTGAAAAAGTATCGCTGGGCATCCGTGGAGGCAAATTAGAACAAGCCTTACTGAGATCAGAATGTAGGTGGATTTACCTATTAGACTGTGTGCACCCTAAGGGGTTAAAAAAACAAAATAATTATTACTATTTTTTATAATTTTGAATCATTTGAGGACTAGGGATTTGTATCTCTATGATTCTCCCCCATGAACCTGGATGCCCATTGTGGCCCAGCATTATCACAGAATTGGTCACCTTTGTTTATATCGGATCGTTTTTGTTTCCGTCTCCTGTTTTTGTTGCACGTATTCACCTTGAGCCCCCTTTCACCTACACAATTTGGTCATACACATCCATCCCTTGTACTTTTCCCCATTTTTTCCTTCACCTTTCCACTTGTGCACATCACCATGTATTATTTCTTCTTATTATTAAAATTATCACTTTATTTCCCCCTATGTAGTCACATTTAGCACGTTGATTTCACATTATTTAAATATGTTATATTTTTAAAGAAATTGCATTCACAGATACATTCTATCACTAATACTCCGCCATCACAGATGAGTGATCTTTATAGTATCAGCAGGCTTTCATATTAAGGTTACATTTCAAATAGGAACCTCATTCCTTCAGATTGAACCAAATTTGATATAGTGAGAGTTTTATTTTTTAATCTGTTAAAATTTGACTAATTGTACAAATACATCTGGGATCCCCCGCTTTGCCCTATGCCTTATCATAGGGAGTCAGGACAATCCAGATTGGAACACTGCAGCTACATTATCTGGAATTGGTGGAGCAGGATGTCAAAAATCTTCCTTCTTATGAGTGACACACTCACTTATTGTACCCGCTATTTTTTTTTAATCTTCTGATAACCTAATACATTATGACAGGTACATTTACCAACATCCATAGCACGGGGTTACATGCACATATACTCCTTACGCAGCCCTTCCTAAGTAAGACTAACGTCCAGACTTATAATGGAAGAAGATATTACAATCCATGTCCAAATGGACAACCGCTATCTTGTTACCGGTTTGGAATTGTTAAAATAAATTTATAGTTTCTCCCTTTTTGTCGGTACATCATTTCACACAAATCGGATTTTTATTTGATAACCAGAAGGCTGCCATTGCAATTCCAAGTCCATTTTCAATTATATTTGGGACTTACTATACTTATTAGATATGATGACAAATAATGAAATATTCAGGAAGCACATTCTGGCCTAGATTTGGAGTTTGGCGGTAGCCGTGAAAACCAGTGTTAGAGGCTCCTAACGCTGGTTTTAGGCTACCGCCGGTATTTGGAGTCAGTCAGGAAAGGGTCTAACGCTCACTTTTCAGCCGTGACTTTTCCATACCGCAGATCCCCTTACGTCAATTGCGTATCCTATCTTTTCAATGGGATCTTCCTAACTCCGGTATTTAGAGTCGTGTCTGAAGTGAGCGTTAGAATTCTAACGACAAAACTCCAGCCGCAGAAAAAAGTCAGTAGTTAAGAGCTTTCTGGGCTAACGCCGGTTCATAAAGCTCTTAACTACTGTGCTCTAAAGTACACTAACACCCATAAACTACCTATGCACCCCTAAACCGAGCCCCCCCCCCCCACATCGCCGACACTCAATTAAATTTTTTTAACCCCTAATCTGCCGACCGCCACCTACGTTATCCTTATGTACCCCTAATCTGCTGCCCCTAACACCGCCGACTCCTATATTATATTTATTAACCCCTAATCTGCCCCCCACAACGTCGCCGCCAGCTACCTACACTTATTAACCCCTAATCTGCCGAGCGGATCTCACCGCTACTATAATAAAGTTATTAACCCCTAATCCACCTCACTCCCGCCTCAATAACCCTATAATAAATAGTATTAACCCCTAATCTTCCTTCCCTAACATCGCCGACACCTAACTTCAAGTATTAACCCATAATCTGCCGATCGGAGCTCACTGCTACTCTAATAAATTTTTTAACCCCTAAAGCTAATTTTAACCCTAACCCTAACACCCCCCTAAATTAAATATAATTATATTCTGACTAAATAAATTAACTCTTATTAAATAAATTATTCCTATTTAAAGCTAAATACTTACCTGTAAAATAAACCCTAATATAGCTACAACATTAATTATAATTATATTATAGCTATTTTAGGATTTATATTTATTTTACAGGCAACTTTGTATTTATTTTAACCAGGTACAATAGCTATTAAATAGTTAAGAACTATTTAATAGCTAAAATAGTTAAAATAATTACAAAATTACCTGTAAAATAAATCCTAACCTAAGTTACAATTAAACCTAACACTACACTATCAATAAATTAATTAAATAAAATACCTACAAATACCTACAATTAAACCTAACACTACACTATCAATACATTAATTAAATACAATATCTACAAATAAATACAATTAAATAAACTAACTAAAGTACAAAAAATAAAAAAGAACTAAGTTACAAAAAATAAAAAAATATTTACAAACATCAGAAAAATATTACAACAATTTTAAACTAATTACACCTACTCTAAGCCCCCTAATAAAATAACAAAGACCCCCAAAATAAAAAAATGCCCTACCCTATTCTAAATTACTAAAGTTCAAAGCTCTTTTACCTTACCAGCCCTAAACAGGGCCCTTTGCGGGGCATGCCCCAAAGAATTCAGCTCTTTTGCCTGTAAAAAAACACATACAATACCCCCCCAACATTACAACCCACCACCCACATACCCCTAATCTAACCCAAACCCCCCTTAAATAAACCTAACACTAAGCCCCTGAAGATCTTCCTACCTTATCTTCACCATACCAGGTTCACCGATCGATCCAGAAGAGCTCCTCCGATGTCCTGATCCAAGCCCAAGCAGGGGGCTGAAGATGTCCATGATCCGGCTGAAGTCATCATCCAAGTGGGAGCTGAAGAGGTCCATGATCCGGCTGAAGTCTTCTATCAACGGCATCTTCAATCTTCTTTCTTCCGGATCCATCTTGAAGACCTCCGACGCGGAACATCCTGCTGGCCCGACGGACTACCGACGAATGAAGGCTCCTTTAAGGGGCATCATCCAAGATGGCGTCCCTCGAATTCCGATTGGCTGATAGGATTCTATCAGCCAATCGGAATTAAGGTAGGAAAATTCTGATTGGCTGATGGAATCAGCCAATCAGAATCAAGTTCAATCCGATTGGCCGATCCGATCCGGAATTCGAGGGACGTCATCTTGGATGACGTCCCTTAAAGGAGCCTTCATTCGTCGGTAGTCCGTCGGCCCAGCAGGATGTTCCGCGTCGGAGGTCTTCAAGATGGATCCGGAAGAAAGAAGATTGAAGATGCCGTTGATAGAAGACTTTAGCCGGATTATGGACCTCTTCAGCTCCCGCTTGGATGATGACTTCAGCCGGATCATGGACTTCTTCAGCTCCCGCTTGGATGATGACTTCAGCCGGATCATGGACATCTTCAGCCCCCTGCTTGGGCTTGGATCAGGACATCGGAGGAGCTCTTC